>NC_079512.1:36296885-36507354 GCF_000801105.2 Raphanus sativus
GTGTCATCAATGGGTTTTGAACTGTGGTTTGGGAGTGTCAAGAGAAGAACTTTTCCATCAGAACTACAGATTTTTCAATATTTTTGGGAACATTTCATTATTTATTGGAATTTAAGGGGTGTCATGTGACCCCTATTGCATAAAGTAGATCCGCCTCTGCCTAGACATTTATAAAGGGCTTTATTTGTGAAATAACTAAAAAAATGGAAAACTAGATTTTTAGTAAGAAAGTAAAGAGAGATAAAGAGAAATAAGGAAAGTGAGGGTGATATTGGTTAGTTTGTGAATTTGTGTTTTTTCTTGTATATTAGACCTAATTTTCCTTTATAAAAACTAATATTTTAAGATGGAAAATGCAACCTTTCATATTTATTGGGGTTCTTATTAAATAATAAAATATTCTTTAAATGATGAGAAACATCTTACGCATTTTTACAATCTTTTAAAAACCATTTCTCCGTTTTAGCAAAAAAATATGCATTTTTATGATGATAAGATATATATTTACACATTTTACATACCTAATATAAATCACTGAATTTTTATGATGAAAAAACATTTCATTATAAGAAAATGCACTTTTCATGATCAAAGAAACATCATTGTAAAAGATGCACCCTACGTATTTTTAAAAACTAATGAAGTTCTTAAGATGAAAATAAATAACCTTTCACATTTATTAGGATTATTATTAATAAATTTTAAATAAAAATATTTTTTATTAATAGATTTTAAATAAAAAATAAAAATATATATTCTAGACATTTTGAGAATCTCTTAAAAATCTATGCAGTTTTAAAATAAAATAAAAACATATCTTTAGACAAAAAATAAGAAATTTTAAAAATCTATAAAATTTTATGATAAAAGGCCACATTCTTATACATTTTTAACAACCTCTTAAAATTTACTTAATTTTTAACATGAAAGTTTTAAAACATTTCCTTTAAAATTTTCTTAAAAACTAATGCAGTGTTTAAGATTAAAGACATATTATTTCACATGTTAAATTTCTAAGAAATTTTTAAAATGAAAAGACACATCCTTTGATATATTTTGGATTCGTATTTAAAATTTAGTATATATTAAAAATAAATTCTGGAATGATAAAAATATCTTTATATATTTTTACAATATCTTAAAAAACATTTCATATTTTTAGCATGAAAGATAGATGTTTATGATGATAAGGTATCTCTTTATACATCTTTACAACATATTATAAAGCATTACCATTTTAGGATGAAAAAATATTTTATCATGAGAAGATGTATTTACAACCAACAGAATAGACAAAACTCTTAAATTTTTAAATTCTTAAAAAGAAATTTTGAGATATTTTAACTACTTTTAAAACTAATTAAAAGACACAACTCTTCAATAAATACATTTTAGAGATAATGTTGAAAAAACACATATAATTTGATAACTACTTTTCATTCAATGCAGCTTTTAGGATGAAACAACACAACATTTGACATTAATTGGAATTGTTATTATTAATAGATAGCAAGACTAATGTTATCATATGCTGTTTGAATGTTCCCATGCTAAAGCTATATGTAGATGTGATAATAATCGTCTGGTGTTTTTAAAATCATCTTGAAGATAATTTATTTCTCTTGTTTGACCAAATGAAAACTCTTAATGGTCACTTAGTTCTCTCATCTTTCTGGATTGTGTGGTTGTTATATCTAGAGATTGAAAAAATGCTTTTCTTTTTCTTTAAACGTAACATTCATCTTTTGAAAGACGCAAAGAAAATTTTTCATGGTAATGCAGAATGGTTTGCTAATTGCGTCAATGAAAATATAACATTGAGGCGTCATGTTCGTTATTCAAGTTGGATTCTTCCTCTGTGTGGTTGATTAAATGTAATTTTGATGCAATGTATTTTTCTTTTGATATTGAGATGTGAGAGGGGCCTCGCTGTTGCTTTTGGATCTCAGGTCGTGTTCGTGTATATTGCAGATGATGCGTTGCTGTTGCTTTTCGATCTGGTCGTGTTCGTTATTGTCGACCCTCTTTCCTTGTTGCTTTCTTTAATGTATGTTAACGCGGCAACATATTAGCTGATACGCACTAATACTTGTCAGCACTTTTTTCTTTTTCGTTTTTGTGAGCCTTATTGCTCACCAATCGGATACATTTAGAGAAAAAAATCCTTGTTTTTGCATTTTCGGGACAGTACAATTCTCGTTTTAGCGACCCCCACTTTTCTGAGTTATGGAACAGTTGCAGATGATTAACAATCAATTAAAGAATTTTTATATTATTCTGTAATCTGAAGGACAAAAGTCCAAATAAGTAAATAAAATAAAATGATCTTTTTTTAGAAAACAGTAATCATTTGTCATTTAAACCAAAGGCACAGAATATAGGTACTAATGTGTCGATCTGTATATTCAAACAACATGAGTTTGAGAATCGAATATAAATATTGAGAAAAATGTTGATTATAGTATAAAATTATAGGTTAAATAGCTTAATATCTCTATTTATAGCCAATTTTTGGTTTCTCTGATTTTGACTTTTCAACTACAACACATGATCAGGATGTTTTTAGCTTCAATTCCAGTGATACATTATGTAATGTGTTTTTAATTTTTGTCTGGTTTTGTAACAGGTCTGATAACTTTTACTCCCATCAACAAAAATGTCATGACGATTGTGGAAGAAAATGGAGGCCAATACTATGTTTTTATCAGTTCTCATTGAATCATATCTCTTTCATTTACTGTTTGTCACTTTGTTGGATAGATAAGTAATCAGTAGTGTGTTCCTTATTACAATCTGAAAAAAGAATTTTCTTGTTTTATGATTCTTTATCCTTACTTTAAATTTTTAGATTTAGACATTATTTCGGTGATCTTGATTGTTTATTTAAAAAAGACAGCAACAAGCCTCTTATCTTTAGATTTATCAAGTTTATATTTTATTTTTAATGTTCATCCACCATGGTTGGTGGATTATTTGCATGTTCCATTTACGATCTGATTTAATAAAATGGTATTTACAACAAAAAAAAACAATATTGGTGTTATATTTGTACAATTGTTATATTATGAATAAATGGTAAAACACTCACCAAAATGAAGTTTTATCTTACACATTCCTCTGCAATCTGCATTATGTAAAAGGATATTTTCCTTCAGTTTTTTTTTTAAATGTATTTTTCAATAGAATGATAGAATGTTTTATCTTATTAGTTATTATTACTTTTATAAAACAAAAAAATAAATATTTTATTTCACTCTATTTTAGGTGTCGGGCTTGTAACTGAATGGTCCATGAAGACAGTTCGGGCTTGAACTTTTGCTTTAGTAACGTTTCTAACACGGCCCAATAAATTGCAACCCAAAACAAAAAAAAGAGAGAACCCGACTTGGGGATTAAGTCGGTTCTTTCTTTCTTTTCTCATCAGTTCATCACCTAGAGTAATCCGAGAATTTTTGAGGGAGTCGCCAGCCATACTCTAGGATTCGTTTCGTCTAATACAAGTTTTCGAATTCTACAGCGATGGATCTCAATCTCGATGCGCCGCACTCTATGGGGACGACCATCATCGGCGTCACTTACAATGGTGGTGTCGTTCTCGGAGCTGACTCACGTACCAGCACCGGTCAGATTCCCCCTTCTCTGAGAGTGTTTTGTTTTTGTTATTTTTTTAATTGAGTTTGTCTTTAAGCTGAGTTCTTGCTCGCTTTGGGGAAATTTTTTTGAGAAAAGCTGATGGAATTGGTGGGATCTGTTATTATTACTCTGCGCAGGGATGTACGTGGCGAATCGGGCTTCAGACAAGATCACACAACTAACAGACAATGTCTACGTCTGCCGTTCTGGTTCGGTAATATCTCGTTTTTTTTTTATGTGAAAAAGACTCTTTTGCTCAGATACTCTTATTGAAAGTCTTTTGCTTACTTGGATCTTTATCGTGCTTTCTTTCTTTTGCAGGCTGCTGATTCTCAGGTTGTATCGGACTATGTCCGCTACTTCCTTCACCAGCATACGTGAGTGTCTTCATTCTTCCCCTTGATTTCGACGTAATTACATTACTTATGAAATCATATGTACCTGGAGATCATGAGATCAATCGTTTGCTTATGGTTTTGTCAGAATCCAGCTCGGACAGCCTGCCACTGTAAAGGTTTCTGCCAACCTTATCAGGATGCTCGCATATAATAACAAGGTATTTACTACTAGTTTTTTTGCTTTAAAGCTTGCAGTTTATTTAGTGGGTGTTGTTTTTACGAGGGTCGTTTCTTGTAGAGAAAATATACTCTACGGACAGAGAATCACTGATAACTTTTGTTGGAATTGTGGCAACTTGCTTACCTTTTATTGCTATATCACTTTGGGGAACTAGAGATTTAGATATTTATGTCACACGTCCTAGCTAGCTTGCTAGTATAATGAAGAATGAATATTGTTATAAATTGTTCTTTAGTCTGAAGAATTAATATTTTCTAAATGGAAATGTAGAAAAGTTATGTTCTGATTGCTACTGTATCCAGTGGTCAAGAAGTATGTGTTACATTAGTATATATGTATCCGAGGAACTCAGTTTTCTGGATTAAGTCGTAGCTATGTGTGTTGTTTAACAGTATGTATAGTTATTCTTTGTTTTAAGTATATGGATCTGGATCTGTTGACTGAAGCATTATATGTCTTTGTTGGGCAGAACATGCTGCAAACTGGCCTCATAGTTGGGGGCTGGGATAAGTATGAAGGCGGCAAGATCTACGGGATCCCTCTCGGTGGAACTGTAGTGGAGCAACCGTTCGCTATTGGAGGTAAAAAAAACTAAACTCTTCTGCGTCTTATGACTTTTCAGTTTTGACTTGCCTGTATTTGTTTAAGTTCTCGTTGCTATGCCATTTACTTATATGATACTTAGCTTTCCTGCTAATATAACTACTTGAATTGTGTGTTTGTTAGGCTCTGGCTCGAGTTACCTTTACGGGTTCTTTGATCAGGCGTGGAAAGAAAACATGACCAAAGAAGAAGCCGAGGTAAAGACGGTTCAGATCACTAGATATGCTTATGCAAAAAAGCTCACAAATCTCCCGCTTCTTTATAACTGATCCTTGTTATTCTACATTCCAGCAACTTGTTGTGAAGGCGGTTTCACTAGCCATCGCCCGTGATGGAGCCAGTGGAGGTGTTGTACGGACGGTCATAGTAAGATATATCCCTCTGGCCATAACTCTCTAAAGGCTAAGGGAATAATATAACCTCCCTCTTCAACGGAACATAGCTAACAAGTGATGTGTTTGTTGAACAGATAAACTCAGAGGGAGTGACAAGAAACTTCTACCCTGGGGATAAGTTGCAGCTTTGGCACGAGGAGTTGGAGCCCCAAAACTCCTTGTTAGACATCCTGAACGCTACTGGTCCTGAACCAATGGCCATGTGATGCAAACAACGTTCATTCTCTTTACTCTGTTAAACAAACGTTTTAGATGTTGCGTTACATTTACCAGTATCGTACTACTCTAAACTATGTTTTTATTTTGGATTGACCCGATCTGTCACTAAAAGGATATCGTGTTTGTTTATGGTTTTAAAAATTTTAATTTAATTCCTCTGTGCTCAAATCCAGTTAGTTGAATTTTTTTTCCATCTTTCAGCTACTTGTCCATATATTTCTTAACTCGATTTGTTTATTTGCGAGTTCGGTTGACTGATGATTTGTGGCCCATAATAGTCCATAACAAACCCAATATACCCATCGGACCGTGTTTACCATCACAGTACAACGAAATTGGGTTGTAAAGAAAAACGCAAATGGTCACGTAAATAGTAACAACTGCTCTATATTAACCAGTTAGTTAGTTCTCGTCTCTGTTGTACTTGTACTGATGTACTTGTTCATGTAATCTGCTGAGCTGGTTTTTCCTCAAATGAGTATCTTTACTGTCTGTAATGATTAATGTTTTTAAAAAAAATTAAGACTTTCATTGGTTTCTCTAATTGTCTTCTAGTTCATAACTTTTGATACCAATCTTAATAAAGCAGTAAACTATATGAGTCATGGACGTACGATCACCACATTAAAAAGATTTTCGAGGAGAATGGTTTTGTTCATGTTAAATTTCTTGCTGGATCCTGCTGTCTAGTGTCGTATATGGAACCTGCTCATATAATCAATATTACAATTTAGTATCCTCGAGATCATGACACATGTATTATTAGGTGATTGCTTAAGATGGGTTTTAAGTCTCTCAGGGTACATATGCCATGTGACCTTTCCGTTTTATCAGATCTCACTGTTTTAAGCTTTGACTTTGATCATGAAAGGGAACATACCATTCCATACCATAAATACTTCCTCTCTCTCATCTCTTTTCAATCTTGATTGATTTTTTGGGAGGATACCAAGATCATTCCTTTTGGATTTGCCGTACTCTGTTAGGGATAAATCTCTTAATTGCATGTGATTTCAATAATGAGGGTGCTTAATTTAGAGAAATTGTTGCATGTGATGCTGTGACTCTGTTATTTTATTCACTAATTATAGATATTATCGTTTCGATTGTAAGCATAGGAGACTGTAAATTTGCTAATCTATATACAACTTTTTAACAACCAGTCTCCCACTTGATGATTAAAAAGTACAATGGCGTAGGTACTCTTTATCTTCTTTTTTTTCACACTAATATAATTGATGTTAGTTACTCCATTAGTTTATGTTAAACCTCTGATTACTTGGCACAACTGCAACATCAATACACATGGGTAGTTTCCGGTAAAAGAAAAAATGATATGCATATTTAGAAACATGAACCTTTTTGTCTTTTTGTATCAAGGTCTCTTAAACCGAACCATGTGACCTAAAACTTCCATATGAATAGTGCAATGGTTTTGTGTAACTTAAGATGATATCGAACTTTGGGATGCCCTAATATGCTCTGGCCACTAGAGCAAGCTTACCATTGCACCACCACTTCTTGTGCTGATGTATGTTTGATTTCTATTTAGAGGACAATGCAGATGTTGAAAAAGGAAACTAGACCTTGTAGATGTTTATGATTATTCACTCTTACACTTCCCATGTGAATGTGATACATTAATTCGTAGGTGTTGTCCTCTTAGATGAAGGATTGACTTTTATGATAGAGTACTCTTTATGATATATCAAAATAACAAAGATCTAGAATTTGCCTAGAATGGAAGAGAGAGAGGTGGTGAAAGAGGGAGATTGTATTGTGAATTTGCTTTGAATGCATCTACAGTAGATGATCTACTGATGAACAAGGAGCTTTATTTTACTTTCTTGATTCACTTTATATGAAGAAAAAAAAGAGAACTTTTCAGGTTTTCAATTTTTTTCAATGATCCATTTATACATTTCATTATTCAAAAATCTCTGTCTCTCATTCTTTGAAGTTGCAGAGTACACAAGTTCAAATCCCCAAGTGAAAATGTGGGAACATGGGGAAGAGGAAGAAGAATGGTTCAAAGCAATCAACAAGCAAATCAAAACAAAACAAAGAAAAGTTATCTGCACATCGGACTGTGAGGTTGATGAGATGGAGTCCTAGGGATATCCGAAGGATGACGGTAGCTTACCACTTCCTCAGTCGTTGCATTGAACCTACACTCCTGTGTGGTCAGGTACGCATCACTCTTGTTGTCCTCCATTATCTTCAAAATGCTCTCGAAGACAGCAACTTCGCAAGGAATCTTCAACACACCAGCTTGTTGAAACCCAAACTCTTCTTCTGCTTCACGCAACAATGCGTGGAAAGCTTGGTGGCTAAGGTAGTCCATTGGTATCTTGTATCTCTTCTCCTCCTTACCCACAGAGACAGCTAAGTAGCCTTTAGGAACAGCTGTTACATCTGTGAAGGATAGTGTCCTCTTCAGAAACTTGATGCCCTTGCTTGCACTTCCACTTCCACTTCTGTTGAGTTTACTGCTGTTTTCTTCATCGTCAATCTTGTTGTTGGCTTGTTTTGATGCATGGGCTGCTTTTCGCCATTTCTTGAGAATCTGTTGAAGTTTTACGATCTCTCTGATTTTGTTTGACTTCTTGGCTTCCATGGTGGAATCAGAAGAAGACATTGTTCTGTTTTTTTTTGTGTGTGTGTTTGATTATCTGTGTTGTGTAATGATGGAGACATGGTGGGTTTTAGATGTTAAGCAGATATATAGAGGTGGTGGTGACATTTGGGAATCTTGTTTTGATTATTTTACAGATTAATTTGAAATCAATTAAATGTTTAAATTATTTGGCTAATGATATGCTTTTACGTTTCTTAATGCACCCAACTTGGAAAACCTCGAGTTGGGTTATCACTTCTAGTTTGACCTTCTCTTAACCTAAATTGTTATTAAAACCATGTTTGTTTATGCTTTTGGAATTGCGTTTCAAATCCGCAATTAGTAAACACTTTTGTTATTGATAACAGTAACACCATGAAATTGCAAAAGTTAAGATCTATGTCAATTTTTTAAATTTAGAAAGTTAGTATAAAATTGATGTTGAACCCATGATATAATATTCTTATTAAATCAACTTAATAAATGAGTTTATTTTTGAACAACAATTCCTGATATAGTATTAAATATAAATTTTCATTAATATGCAGAAGGCCCAAATGATTTTAAACTCAGGTTTGAAAATATAAATGTAAATCATGATATTTAAGAGCTTTTATACTCTACTGTTGGTATTAAGTAGTATTAACTACCGTATTATTGTGATGGAGTGGTAGTGACAATGTTTTGTGGTGAGAAAAAGAAAAGAACATGAAACAAGGGGAAGGCTTCGTTTTCCAAAGCAGATGACTTCACACTGTGACAAAAGTTCAATGATCAATCTTTCAGATCAGTTCATGTGAATCTAACAATTGGATCTCTTCCTCTTCCTCATTATTTTCCTTTTTCATAAATATATATAAATACTTAGATGTACTTTTTACCGATTAGAAGCTCTATCACTAACGACAAAAAGAAAAGGAGTTTACAGAATTCATTGTTCTTACAGATGCATCCTCAGAAGTCCAATTCGAACTTGGAGGACCGTGTCGGTAAAGGACTTCTATTCCACGTCAGTGTTCATGCGGTTTCGGGTTGCAACTCCACTTCATGTGAACTTTTTTTTTACTTTTCTTATTTTTATTTCTCCAGATCTGATCATTTCAAAGTTGCATGTGACTTTGTTTCTCTTATTTTTAATTAGCTAGTATACTAGTAGTTTGATTTTTCACGAGTGATAAATTATTAACAAAATTATGTAACTTTAGAGAATCCACAGTAAAATAATCATGTATGTATATGTGTGTGTGTGTGTGTGTGAATGCATGGCTTCATAAATCAGTGTTTTAAAAATAATGGTTTGATTTCTAACTCTAGAGGCTCAAGTTAAATTTCTAAGTATATACAAAGATATCAAACAGATAACATTTTTAATATATATACAAATGCAAATAATGATTGGGTGCAACGACTATATCATATGTTCTGGTCATACCAACAAAAAAAGGTCGGTTTAATAGTACGTGAAATACATAATAAAAAGTTGACGCCGATTTAATAAAATAATAAACTTCTTTAATGCATTATTCAATATTATAGTCTTCAAATTTTCAGACTGGCGATGGTTTGCATGTGCTGGTGATGAACTAGCGGGTAAGCAATGAATCTATCAGCATCGAATACGCAAAAAGCATAATAAAACGTCTTGTAAAGTTAAAATAATGCTAGTTTATTATAATGTAAATTGGACGTTTTAATAATGAATTTAAATAATTGAAAATAACGCTAAAACTTATAATTCTTCTAACGTTAAAATACACATAAAATCTATTATTTATAGGTAATATGATCATTAGCATCCGTTTTCACATCCTCTTAAATGATTACAACTATTATTCTAGAATTTAAAACTAAAAAACTTACAAACAATAAGCCTCCATTCTGCAAAACTGTTTTGTCCAATAATACAAAATTTCGAAGTTCTTAAAACCACGAGCACCCATAGCTTACAAACTAACTAGAAGAGATATGGTAAGTGTGGAAACAAGTTGAAACATATAGTAAGCGGAAATAGTGATAATAATTCAACTCACATTGGTTTCTGACAATTTAGCCTACAACTTGTTATATGCTACATACGAGACACTTTATAAAAATCATGAATGTATCAGATACTAATCAATCGGTGGGTCAACTACTAGAGAAAATAGTATCCACCGGTTTTGTCTACCAATTTGATCCCCGTCGTAACTGCTACCCACGAGACCAATCAGGCCATCAACCCACCATTTACTTTAATATTATTGAACAATCATTCAATCTCTCTAATCATTTATTTACGTAGTGGCCCGTACAACATGCCCTATATTTCAATTCACGTTATTCATTTTAGTACGTATTAGTGAATTTATTTTTGATTATTTATACTAACAGTTTAGTTTGCTCCAAATTTAAATGATTGATTACTTACTTTTTCCTTCCAGAAAAAATATTCACAGTATTTTTGGTGGTTAGTAGGATTATAAAATTCCTATTCTTTATTAGTTAGCTCTTTATATATATATTTAAGGGAAATACCTTAGGATAACCCTAAAAAGTTTATATCATAAATATAGCCATTAAAGATCAAAATGAACAAAATATTTTATTAAATAGATAAATATACATTTATACTCATATGGTTAACTAATCTATACTTCAGATTTAGAGTTGAGAAGTGAGATTTTGGGATTCAGTTTAAAACTTTATAAAACAAAAAATAAATATTAAACACTGAAAATAAAATTTTTAAAAATAATTTCAACAATCATTTTTGGATTTCAAAAAGAAAATTTGAAAAAGAAATCGAAAAAACTTCAAAAAATAAAATTACAGAAAATTTTGAATTTGTAAACATGTTTTATTTATTTATTTTCATTTATATGTCTAGAATATAAATATTTTTTATTTATTAAAGAAGCATTTTGGTCATTTTTTTTACTTAATGGTTTTTTCGTGATAAAAACTTGAAATTTGTATATTTAGCAGATTTGCCCTGTATTTAATGAAAAAATGTGCTGAAGTTGCAAGGGTGGTACTAACCACCATGCATGAAGAGAATGATTGAGCCCCTATGAATGATTGAAAAATGTAATTTAAACTGGAAAAAACAAGCTGGCTTTTATTCTTTGATCTCTCTACGTGCCATGAATCAATAATGATTTTCATTATATGACTTGTTTAATTTAGATGATTAATTGAAAACATTATATAAAATCTAGTTAGTATATGATACAAGTTCTTATTTCCCTTCTATTTTAATCTGATCCGGTATTTGCTTTTGCTTGATCTGATTTCCAATGTCTTCAAGATTTGATTTGCTGTTTTACAAAATGGATACTGTGAGTTGCTAAATACTAAGAAAATTAAGAGATTTTAAAAAAAAAATTAGTTTACTAAATTTATTTTGTTACTACTAATTTTATTAATTTCTTAAAAAGGATTATTATGTATTGAATGGATTGTTGATAAAAAAAGAATGGATTTTTTTTTGTCAACAAAAAAGAATGGATAAAATTGAAATGTTTTAAGTATCAAGGCTTTAAAATCAAAAACTACAAGTCTTCGAAACCTCTAAAAATAAAACCCACAAATTTACAAACATCTTTGCCATTTTTCCTGATCAAGAGTGGATATAGCTGTAAATTGGGCGAGTCCATGTCCATTAACCCGTATCCATTTGTCTATTTATTGTTTGTGGACAAAGAGTGACCATGTCCATTAGAACCATGTCCATTAAGAACCATATCCACTAAAACCCATATTTTTATGGGCTGCCATAGAGTCCATAATAGACCATATAAGAAAACTTTAGATTTTAATTTATAAGCCTATAATTTATAAGCCTATAATTATATATTCAAGTTCATAAAATTAAAATTAATCCATAAATACAACAATTTTGGTTTTGGCAAGAAAACTTGATTTTGCGGTTTTAACGGAAAAAATTCGATTTTGCGATTTTGGCGGGAAAACCTGATTTTCTGGTTATGGCGGGAAATCCCGATTTTGCGGTTTTGGTAGGAAAACTCGATTTGCAGTTTTGACGGAAAAATCGATTTTGCGGTTTTGGCCGGAAAACCCGATTTTATGGTTTTGGCGGGAAAACCTGATTTTACGGTTTTGGCGGGAAAACCCGATTTTACGGTTTTGGCGGGAAAACCCGATTTTTCGGTTTTGGCGGGAAACTCCGATTTTATGGTTTTGGCGGGATAAACCGATTTTACGGTTTTGGCGGGAAAACCCGATTTTCCGGTTTTGGCGGGAAAACCCGATTTCTCAGTTTTGGCAAGAAAACTTGATTTTACGGTTTTGGCGATTTTACGGTTTTAGCGGAAAACTCGATTTTCCGATTTTGGCGGGAAAACTAGATTTCCCGGTTTTGGCGGAAAAATCTGATTTCTCTGTTTTGGCGGGAAAACTCGATTTCTCGGTTTCGGCGGGAAAACCCGATTTTACGGTTTTAGCGGAAAACTCAATTTCTCGATTTTGGTAGGAAAACTCGATTTTTTCTGGTTTTGGTGGAAAAATTCGATTTCTCGGTTTTGGCGAGAAAATCCAATTTCTCAATTTTCGCGGAAAACCCCGATTTTACAGTTTGTGCGATTTTACGATTTTGACAGAGAAATTTCAATTTCCCGATTTTGGCGAGAAAACCCGATTTCTCGGTTTTGGTAGAAAAACTCAATTTTTTTTTAAACCCTAGATTTTTTTTGTCCATTGGACAACCCATGTCCATGAAACCCAAACCCGTAAAGACCATTTTTTAAATGGTCATCCATATTTTGTCCACTAATAACCCATGAAAAAAATGGGTGTGTCCATATTAAGTCCATTTAAATATGGACGTGGACAACCAATGGACGACCCGACCCATTTGACACCTATAATAGTGGATGAGATGTACCAAATACCAATTAGGCCTAATACCAATACTCCACTCGGTTTCTTGCTAACACAGATTTCTTATTTATCTGTATGAGACACGCCTTTAGTAATTTAGTTCTGCCTCGAAAAAGAAACAAGGCCTTGAAGGTTAAAAGTAAAAGTAGCAAAATCACAATTTTCAATTGATACTGGAAACCCATGTTCGCCTAATTATGCAACCCGTAGCCCAAATCATCTTGTATTTCATATTGGGCTATAAAGACACTTTTTTTTCGCATAACGATCAAGACACTTTTCTATAGTAAAAAATAAAATTTGTTGGCGTACATAGCTCCATTCAAATTGAACGAAACCAAGCTTCCAAAAGAAATGATAAAAGTTGTCATTGTGATAACACCAGAAGTATGAACCTAGCAATAAGAAATAGTCGACCTTAAGACCATAACCAAATTAGCAAACCGTCTTTATCTACAGTACGATTTATCTCCAAAGTTTCCCTATCTTCCATCTTTCTTAGAGTGATCGAAGCTTCTCGCTATATTATACTATTGAGGTGTCGATCTTTCTGTAGTTAGAGGACTTGTTTTATATAGAACGATTTGTCTGATTTTTAATAGTCTACCGATTCAATGAAACTGTGCTCATGCTTTACTTATTTTTATGTAATAGATTTTAGATGTTTTTCTTTGGCTATATGATCTCCAACAAGATTCAGATTTATGTCTTTTGTTATATGTTATCCTATATCTTATGATATGTAAAATTAGTTGCCCAATAAATTACACTGTTACTCATTACTCGATGGACAGAGCATTACTTGAATGAAATGGTTTCCAGAAATGAGAGCATATATGTGGGTAACATGATTCGAGCATTAACGTCTGCACGTAATGTCGGATCTATGATGGATGACTAAGCTAATTAACACTGGCATTAAAATTTGAAAGTCACAATACCCAGTATCACTTAGCCTCATAAAAATACAGTAAATAAAGTAACTGGCTTGTGTTTTTTTTTTGTTAAAGTGTTTCATGGATTCATTAGGACAAAGAAAAGAAGAACATCTTGGCCGTTCAAATGCTAAGAAACTGCATAATGGGATCGACTTTAATGGCCACAACATCAATCCTATGCGCGGGTCTAGCTGCGGTTATAAGCAGCACTTATGAGGTAAAGAAGCCTCTTAGCGACGCCGTTTACGGAGCTCACGGGGAGTTAAGTATGTCACAATCCTCATCTTCTTCCTCTTCTCTTTCTTTTGTCACTCTCTCTCGATCCGATTCATCAACCAAGTCAATATACTCATCAACACTCCCTTTCCTCCCGAGGGAGGTTAATCATGCCCTAAGGGCCGATATAAAAATTATACGTATGATATTATATTATATTATAATGTTCGATATTTAACAGTTTCTCAGTTATTAAAGAACTCAAGATATTAGTCAATGACTGATCATTCTACTTTTTGAGTTTCCTTCAGTACTAATTAATAAGAATCTAAAGGAGAACTATAAATTAACTCTGAATCAGAGGACTCAAAATACGAACCAAGCCGCACCTCCCGTCCAAGAACAAGTAAGCTTTGGTTACTGGTATGCATCTCTTATTTTAAGTGGTCAAACATCAAACCCAAAATACTTATAGTCTTAAACATTTGAGTTATAGTGTATTGATATCCTACAAATATGCTCCAATAATCCAAACATCATAATATATATTCAGCATACCACCAGTGTTCTGAGTCGGACTAAACTACATGCATGATATAGAACACCCGATTATGGATGTATACCATATGTCACCAATAGCCAATGTGGTTCTAAAATTGGTCTATATGGGTGTTATTAGTATTCATATCCCTCCACTATCAATAAAGGGATTGTTTACAAAAAAAAATTGATATTAGAATTCTGATAGTAATAGTTAGTCCAACGTGTTGGAGGATAAATGGTGTATATAAAATTAACACACAAAGACCCAAGAAATAAAAGTGAACAAGTTTGAAATGGTTAAAGGTCGGCCTCATGTCTTATCTTATCTGATATGACATGGTCCTCGTCAGATTTCACTCATTTTATTGTTGAGAAACCATTATGTTTTGAGTTGCGATATGTTCTCAATTGAGTATATCATAAATCAAAATTTTTGATGGTTTTAATTTGTAATTAAAGAAATATTATAGATCTTATTCAAAACTATGACAAAAGAAGAGTGAAAAAGAGAGATGGAAGATAGAAATCAAAAGCGTGAAGAATTATAAAACATTTATTATGGCCTCCAACTAGAGATCTTTACAAAAAGAAGAGAGATATCACTCTGGAAACTATAACAATGGCGAACAAAAAGACAAACAGGCGACGTGCTCCAACTTCTTTTTTTTTTGACGTGCTCAAATTTTATTTTCAATTTTGTTTTGGTATTCATTTTTTTCTTATAAATATAGGGTTGTTTCTACTTCAAAGTACCTTCCAAATAAGTCACACATAAAGCGGCGTAACATAACATCAACAACAAAAGATATCGGCTGTTTGATAAGTTTTGAACTAGTAATGGAGTGGAAAGAATGTTACTTAGATGTGATCTTAGTGCCGCTTGGGCTAATGGCATATGCAGCTTACCATGTTTACTTGTGGTACAAGTTACGTACACAGCCTCTCACCACCGTCATCGGTACTAACGCTAGAGCACGCCGTTTTTGGGTCGCTTCTATCATCAAGGTAATCTCCGACCTCTTAAATATACATATAACACATATATACTCATAAATATGCATTTGGATTGATCAGGACAACGAAAAGAAGAACATATTGGCAGTTCAGACGCTAAGAAACTGCATAATGGGATCGACTTTAATGGCCACAACGTCAATCCTCCTATGCGCGGGTCTAGCTGCGGTTGTAAGCAGCACTTATGCGGTAAAGAAGCCTCTAAGCGAAGCTGTTTACGGAGCTCACGGGGAGTTCATGGTGGCTCTTAAGTATGTAACAATCCTCATCTTCTTCCTCTTCTCTTTCTTCTCTCACTCTCTCTCGATCCGATTCATCAACCAAGTCAATATCCTCATCAACACTCCCTTTCCTCCCGAGGAGTTGGAGGAGATGATTGCCATGATAACGCCGGAGGAATACGTGGCGGAGTTGCTAGAGAGAGGGTTTGTTTTGAATACCGTGGGGAACCGGTTGTTCTATGCGGCGTTGCCTTTGATGCTTTGGATATTTGGACCAGTGCTTGTGTTCTTATGCTCGGTCATGATGGTGCCTCTTCTTTATAACCTCGATTTTTTCTTCTTCGGAAAAGAAAGAAGAGAAATCGATAGAAAATCTAGTTTTGGATCTGTGTAGAACCGTGTTGATAAGCAATATACATTGGACTTGTATGCAGACTTTGAAGGTTATTTTAGGTTTCGGTTTAAGATCTTTTGGTTCAAGTAAATTTCTAATTACATTATGCGTAATAGTATAATTATCATATGGTATTGACTAGGGTTGTTGAGAAAGAGTATTATGAGTATGTACATTACTACATGAGAACTTTAAGATTATATTGAAGTATACGTGTGTTGTATAATGTGTCACGTTTTGGTTTGTTGAGTTTTGAGCGCTATAAATGGCATTTCCATGTGGGTAACTTTACAACGTACGTATAAATGGGTAAAAAATGTGAAGTACGTATTTATTCCGTGCATTAGTATCTCTCTTAGCTAGCTGTTATATGTCAGAACCAATCGTCACGATCGTATATAAATCATCCCAGTCTACACGGCTGTTTTCCTCTGCTTACGTAGTATGAACCTCTGATTAGTTGTTATTATTATTTTTTGCTAACTTGTTGATGAACTCTTATCCCCTTATTATTAAAAGAGAAGCATTTTGCATTTAATGCATTCACATTGACTCTGACACGTGGCAGCATGAGATGCGTTTGGTAGGCTTTTGTTCTACGTACTTGCCTTATTTAGACTTCTTGCAAGACGAAAAAAAAACAGAAAACACAAGTGTTTGAGTCAGTGTTCTCTGTTCGACAAATATAATAATTCGTTAACAGAGCAGGAGTAGAGATATGATGGTGGATTCAAAGAGAGGACGAACGAAATTGGAGCGTTGGGCATGCCACAAAGAGAGAGATGATGCTGACATTTTAAAGACCTCATCCACTTCTTCAAAACTGGAAGATAAGGAAAAGAAAACAGTAATAGCATAGTTAGCGAACCTGTCCATGGCTCTATTGACAAGAATCGTGATGTAACTGAAGAGAAAAGTGGTCATCACCTTGCATAGACCAAAATAGAAGCGACAAGGTACTTGTACAATGTTCAATGAGACAAAAGAGAACCTTTATGTCATAACAATTTTTATTTTCTGAGATTCTTCCTTTAACACAAGAAAGACGTTTAGATTTAACATTTTATATTAGAGAAATACATTTGATACATCTCCTCATTATGATATGTCTTACTTAGAAATTACAAAGAAGTAATGGGATGATATGAAAGAGAGGAGTTTATGTCACTTATGGACCTCATAGTAAAAGTATCTTAATTCGGGATTTCTCACACTTGCAAACAAGGACGGCCAAGTGTGTTCACGTATTGTGGTGTAAAGCATGATGTACCAACTCTTTTCACGTTCACATACTGGTTCGGAGAATCTTATTAAAACATAAATAAGATTAATCTAAGCCGTTTGAAACTTACTTTTCATTGTTGTTCGGAGAATCTTTTGTGTAGTGAAGGTTTCAGATTGTGTGCAGATAGATCCTGAAGTGAAGGTTTCAGATGTCGTTGAAGGAGAAGAACGCATTGTTGAGCCTGCTGAAAAGGAGAACGTTGCCACAGATGTTGTTCCTAAAGAGGAGGAAGATGAACTCAGAACTGCAGAGACCAGTGGAAGCTTTACTCATATCAACAACCTTTTAATTCATATGTTTCTTGATTGTTTCAGATAAGTCAAACAGAACTGAGTGGTGACAGTGGTAGGTTCATAGCAAATAGATTGAAATCTCATTATCTTACACAATCAGGCTTAGATATCAGAAGAATGACGAGCTCTTGGAGATTCCATTTGCGTATGTTTAGCTACGACCATTTGCATGTGTTTATACCGATCTTGACCAAATTTTTGACTACGACCGTTGATCCTTTTCAACATTGTTAATTCATGCAGAAAACATGAACGTGTTTTCCACCATAATACGTTTAATAAATGAACAAAACTTAAGTTTTTTAAGTTGAAAAGGATCAATGGTCGTAGTCTATTGGTTAAGTTGATTAAACCGAGATTGTGTGGCTGTACATACAAAATAAAACCGTGATCAAGGTTAATATATGATACAGATTGACATATATTTCATATTTTGCGGTTATGGCAATATATATATATATATATATATGGTAAGGTCAAAATATATGCCACTTAATGACATATTTTCGTAGATATTATGCAAATCAAAGGCGGTTATTAAACATATATAAAATCCACGTCTTTCATTCATTTTAGTCATTCCCTAAATCCATATTTAATTTCATTTGTTCGGTCAAAATGTTTGAGATTTTTTTTTCTGGTGATAAACCAAAGATTATTATTATTTGTTTATTTTCTGGTGATAAACCAATTGTTTCATGTTATAAATTATAAATGCATGAAAAATCAAATTGAATCTTGATAGTAAGTGAAGAAAAAAAAAATATAAAGACAAATTATTTCATTACAATTTACTCAATAGTGAAAGGAAGCATTAGAAAAATAAATAATATTCTAACATACTATAAAGTTAGAATCCTCACTTATCGTGAATATTTAGGTATATAGGTGTTTATGTTAATGTGCACATCTATGTGTGTAAATACATATAAAGATGGTTAATAAATATATAAAGATACTGCTAATTAACATTAAAACATCTTTGTTCAATAAAAAAAATAAAAGATAAAATTCTTAAAACAAAATTAACTAAATATAGAAAGGCCTAGACCTTACTGAACATTTTTATCATATATAGAAAATCAAATTGTATACATAAAAAATAAAATTAATACATATACATAATAGGCCTCCCAGATTTTATTTTTGGATGTATTGTGTTGTACTTTGGTCCAATCCGTTTTAACATTAATCTTTGGGCCTTTAATCTTTTACGGATCAACATATATTTAAATGTTTAAATCACTATTTCAAACAGCCTCATATTTAATTTTAAATGTTGAAATCCACTTCTTTAAATTAATACTCGATAAATTAATATACAATAAAAATCTCTATAAATTAATATAATTTTATAATTCCAAATTGAATTTTTGGTTCAATTAGTATATCAATAAATTAATAATCTTTATAAATTAATAAAAATATACTTTTGGTGTAGTCTCTATATTATTAATTTATAGAGGTTTCACTGTATACAATAGGAGAATAAAACCCGGAAACCAACCTAAAACTGAACTGATATCCAAAATAAACATACCTAATATCTTTTTATCACGAAATTAATAATCTCATTCCGCGCAAAGCGCGGATTACTACCTAGTTGTTCTTATTCTTAAAATTTAAGATTTAAGTTGGATCGATTCAGTCATCGAAAACTAATTCCCATAATAAGAGTCTAACAGTTTTATAGCAATTAATTTTTTGTGATTAATTAAGACCTTCTTAATTGCCGTGCCACAAAATTTGAGTAGCCAGTTAGGCACAGATGGTTATATAAACGTAAATATCCGTTTGCCAAGTAGTCAGTCACACTGTCACAGATTGGTAACACACAACTTTATGGCCCCTAATTTTCGAAAAACTTAGTAAAAGCATAAATTATCTGAGAGTGATGATGAGACCGCAACTTGTGAGTTAATGTCATTGCTTCTACCGAGCTACCATTGTCAGTTTATCCAACTGGTTTTTGCTTTTTGTTAATTACTGTTTACTGATTGTTGGCAAAGTACTTTTCCGTTAAGAAAATGGTTAATGATTCGTCAGATAGATCAGCGACCAGACACATCTCTGTAGATCCACCCGTACCTACTGTCGTGTTTCTGCAATCCTTATCAAATATAGTAATATATTCGCGAGTATGATTCTGAAGTTTCACAGTTTTTATCGATCTCAGTCAGATGGGAGAGGTTGAACCAAAAAAGTCAGATGGGAGAGCATTCGTGTTGGATCAAGTGTAAATAAATTACTAGTATAAAGTATTATCGTAAGGTCTTTGCTTAGAGAGAGACAAAGATTCTTTTTTTTTTCTTTTTTTTTTGCTAAATAGACAAGGATTCTTCACTCCTAGGCAATGTTTATACATTAACATTTCGTTGATGAATAAAAATGAGTATTTGAAATTTAGAATACAAGTTGCCTGATTCAAATAGAAATTAAATGACACCAGCATGGTGTGCATTGATTATAGATCGTTATACACAATTCATAAATACAGCCTAGCATGCATATATAATCTTGGAAATGGCTGGGAAAATGGTTAATTAAGGAGCAAATGATATCTAAAAAAAAAGAGAATCATCTCGATTAAGAAGCGTAATCGCATCATGTTATTATCGTAGTGTAAATTATACGCCTAGAATATTAATTAAGTATCTGTCTTTCAGACTTTGGAAACTATAGCGTAACAACCGAAACTGGTTACTAAAAACCCAAATCGTACAACCTCGAGAAATGAGAACAATCACGTTCGTATGGTCTCTTATTATATAACGATAAGTAAATGGCATAACAAGACCTTTTCTACGGAAAAGAGATCATGAGCAAGTTCTAGATCCAAGCTGTTTTGCCAGTTGTGTAGATTATTCACCAAGACATATCTCCATGTTCTGGATCTAATTCTTCTATTTGCAAGATTAATAGTAATAAGTTGCTAAGATGATTTTTATGTAATTTTAGATTTGTTTTGAAAATAACACTGGTAGTTGAAAAAAAAAAATGGACAGGTCAAAATGTTTTTCACGTTTTAAAGAAAAATAGAAATAATCGTCAGCCTTTGGATGGTTGCCACGTCATTAATATAGAAAAAAACACAGAAAGTAGATCCGATGATAGCCACGTGTCGGCCACGACATAACCACGAAGCCATTAACCCTCACGATGTCAAAACAAGGAAACTTTCATCTCTCGTGGGTCTCTTTTGTCCTCTTTGCACGCTCTTCCTGTTTCTTTTTTTCAAATACGGTGAAAAGGAAAAATTCTACGGTCCCGTGGTCAAAAAAGTTGAGCTCCATAAATATAAATAACACATAACCAGAAACAGAGGAAACGTTTCTCATTGTCTCTTTTGGTTGGAATCTCCGTCCCCTTTTTTTTGTTGATCGGTTTGGTGGTGAATCTAAGACAATGGCTACCGCCAAGCTCCTCCTAGCTTTCTTACTTCTCGCCTTGGTTTTCACCACCACTGTCTTCTCCGATGCCGCCGATGAGCCGGAGGTCGTTGACGCCGCCGGATCCGACGTCTCCTCTAAGATCCAGCTGGATCAGCTCAACGCCAAGATCCAAGCTTTAGGTTAGTTAACGAGTTGCATTCTTTTAGACTCTTTCCTCCCGATAGAATTATTGCATGATGAATCGGCTTTCGTAGAGCATTGACTTTGAATTGGTAGCTTATTTGGATTGGTTTCAGATGTGCATCGTTTTAGTTTTCTTGGTGAATGCATACTTTTGGTTTATGAGCTTTGCTTATGTGTAGAAACACAAGTCGATGAGAAAGGCCGTGAGGTTAAGAGCAAAGACGAGTTAGTAGCAGAGAAGGAGAAGCTTCTCCAACAGAAGGAAGACAAGATTGCTTCTTTGCAAACTGAAGTCTCATCACTACAAGTATTGCATTTCAATGCTTCTGTTTTTTTTTTATCTACTTGTTGTTTATTATAGATTGTTTTGATCTTTTGACATGTTTTTTGGCTTACACCTGTTTTTAACTCCTTTCCATTAAAAAGGGCTCATCTGATTCTGCAAAAGAGTTGGGGAAGGTTCAAGAACGTGTTGTTGAATTAGAGAAGCAGGTGATACATTTATGTTTTGACAAATCAATTTGGTAGAATATATATGCAAACGGCAATCTGATTTTTTTTGGTTTTTTTTATGTTGCTTCTGTCGTTCAGATAGAGGTACTCAGAAACTTCCTGGAGCAAAAAAACAAGGAGAAAGCTTCCACAGAAGCTCGGACAAAGGAAGCTGAGAAAAAACTAAGTGAAGTAAAATCAAGCCTAGAAAAAGTACGTTATCTTTTTCCTTGTTTTCACTTTCTCTTTACACATGTCTATTTTGGATTATTCTGAATTGCTTAGCTAGTAGTGCCAAGGAACGTGGTGAATGGCTATTTACGTTTTTTATTTCAACTCTGGCCTCTAGCTAGACGTCGTTTAGGTCGATGTCAAATATCTTCATGCTGTAGTCCTGTAGCCTTGCCATTTATGTTATGGTCTTTCTGCAATTTCCATTCTCAGCCCATACTAGATCAGTATCAGCTGCTTCCATGATTTGATACTTTATTTGATCTAAATCCAGCCTGGAGTTGAATGTAAATTCTGTAGAACATGTTTCATGATGTAGTCTGATTATAACTTAGGCCGTGCTTGTCTGGATATGTACTTTGGATTGAGCTGACTTTAATTACTAGTAATGTCCTGAAGATGTTATAATTATAATTAATGATGTCTTGCAGCTTCAGAAGACAAATGAAGAGCAGAAGAACAAAATAGGCAAACTTGAACGTGCTATTAAGATGGCTGAGGTATGGTACCCTCTTATAAAGTTAGACTCCCTACGCTTTTAGTTTCCGCCTCACGTTTCACCTTTTTTCTAAAATAAAATTTCAGGAAGAAATGTTGAGAACGAAGCTGGAGGCAACCTCAAAGACTAAGGAACTCCTTGAGGTACTGGTTTGACCTAGTGTTGCGTTTGGTTATTTCTGCAACTATTTACCTATTATACATTTAATTATTTTGGAAGCCGGAATCGAACAGAGAGCTAACGCCAATTATTTTGTTTGGGCAGGCTCATGGTTCGTGGCTTCCCCCTTGGCTTGCTGTTCACTGGAGTAGTTTTCAGGTATGGTTAATGCAGTTTTTTTCTTTTTCTTTTATGTAACATAGTGGATTTAGCGAGTTAACTTTGCGTGTTCCGTTTACCATAGACTTATACCGAGACACATTGGGAGACCCACGGGAAGCCTGTTGTGGAGACTGTAATTCTAAAGGTGCTGTTTTAAATTTGGAGTTTACTTATGCTCTAAACAGCATTGGAGCTTCTCACTGATGAAGTTTTACTTATTTATCTATTAGGTCACGGAAGCAAAATCTCAAGCTGATAAGTGGGCTGAACCACATGTGGAAAACATCAGAACTGTGAGCATCTTATTGGCAATTTAATTTGCAGTTGTATTCTGTGGACTAGTTGAATCCCTCCATCTCCAATGCTGAGTTATAATTTGCTCTTATATTCTGTGTGTTTATGACACCCTACTCCCAGAAATATATTCCAGCGGTCAAGGAAACTGTTGCGACACATGTTCAGCCACACGTCCGAACACTATCCATCAAAGCCAAAGAGGCTTACCATGCATCCAAGAGTGCTGTTTCCCCTCACATTGTCACGGTTCAAGAAATTGTAGACCCTTATTATCAGGTACAGTGTGTATTTATCAGTTTTTGTTAACCGATAGGTCTAGTACACGTTAATTTCAGCTATTAAATGTGTGATTACCCTTTCACAGGAGGCTAAAAAGATTAGCAAGCCATATGTTGAGCAAGTGGCAACGGCCACGAAACCACATGTTGACAAAATTAAGGTTGCCGTGAAACCTTACACAACTAAGGTGGTCATCGTATACACAGAGTTCCTTGAATCCGCCACGACTTATCATAATCAGGTCTGAAAACAATGAGTCTTTTTACAAATATGAATCAAGTTGTTGCCAGTTCTTGGACGAATCAATAAGTAAAGCTAAAAAATTTCACATATGTTGTCTAACGAAGGTCCAAGCCCATGTTGAACAAAAACTAAAGAGCCATGAGCTGACGGAGGCTTTTGCTACCAGTGAATTTGTTTGGTTTGCGGTATTTATCTTTACTTTCTTGTAGAACATAAGCTAAACTTCCATGCTTTTATCTGTTTACTCTATTAATAACTTCATATCTGAAATCTTTTCACTGCAGGCTTCTGCGTTACTGGCGTTACCCATCTTCTTTGCATACAGAGTGCTCGTTTCCCTCTTCTGGTGAGTCTCCTAGTTTAACTCTTTAGAATTTTCTTGATCTGCAAATCATGGAGATATCTCAATGTTATTGTTAAATGCAGCACAAAGACAAAGACACCTGTTAAACACCCTCATCACCATGGTCGTCGTAAGACCAAAAAGGGTCACAGTCACACTGACAAGTGAGATTCATTGTTCAACGCGCTCAAAATAGTTGAGGTACACTCTTGTTCTGACCAAAAATGGAGATATTTGTTTTTTTTTCCGCTTAATATATGCCATGCTTGTTAAGCTATTCGAGAGACATCCTTGAAAGTAGTTATGAGTATTATAGTTTCCAGCCTTAGAAGGAATCATCTAGTCTAGTTAAAAGTATAGATGAGCAAAGCGTATGCAGCATTAGTAACAGAACCATGTGGATTGTCCTTATCCGGCTGATATTTATGTAGTGATACCCATGTTTATCGCTTCTGAATCTCTTTTTTTTTGTTTGTGTGCCAGGTAAGAGGTTAAAGCGCCTTTGTCGCAGACATCTTCTAAGATGATGTGGTCAAGATGATGTGGTCACCGTGCTCTTTGTGCAAATGTGTAACCTCTTCCCTTTATTATTTTGTGTTGTTTTGGTCAAATATTCAGTCTTTTCTTTACACGTAATATTAGACATTACTAGCAAAGCTTGTGTAATTTTAGTGTATTTTTTCAATTGGGATTTGTCACACTTTATTTTCTTCTGTTCAAGCGATCTTTTTAGCTTTTCTCTCTTTTGAATCAAAACTGTTTACTCGTTATTCTGACTGATATATTCGTTAACGTAAAAAACAGTGCAAATTTAAAAAAAAATGTAAATTATTTATTAGTTCATTGGCTTAAGCTCACTTAAATGTTGGTCTGGTCAAGGGAACAGACTCAAAATACTCAACAGATACTTTTATTTCCAGAAAACAAAATAAGACAAGGATAACAGAGGACTTTCAATGAAACACAGACTGAACCAAATTGAAAAATAGTAAACCATGTAACTTTGAAAGCTCCTTATTACATCCGATTACAAGATAACAGTAACTCAATCTAAATCACTCTGGCTACGGTCATTCACGAATTGCATAACATGCGCTTTAAAAGCATCAGCGAATTGGTTCCTATGCATAGCCACATGATAGTCCACTTCAGACAACCTTGAACCAGCCGGCTTAAAGTCGACATCACCAGCTGTTCTCATAATCTGCTCGGAAACGGCAACGAGCATGGGGAACATTGAACTTTCAACCAAATGGTATTTAGAACCATCCCCCAAGATCCTGAAAAATCGAGGCATCTCAGAGCCAGAAACCGCTTGAACAGCTCTGTGCAGATTTTCAACTTCATGTGCTAATCCACGAAATCTAAGAACAGGGGAATCAGAGAGCACAAGGGTCTTGTAGACATTATAGAACCCTGTCATATGTTTCCAAGAGAGTCTCTTGGCCACATATGAGCACACATCACCAAAAGAACCCTTGTCCTTTGTATGGTTGAGAATACCCTTCAGGACTGCTTCTTTGATACGACCAAGCTGAGCATAACCCCAGTAGCAGAGGACGTGTTTCGGATGGGTAAAGAGCGACAGAACCTCATCTTCTCCTTCTCCTCTCGGATCATAACCAGCTGCATCAAAAGGCGCTTCGAGATCAGGATCAGAAACCATGTTGGAAATGTCTTCGTTTGTGTTCTTGTAAAGCATGGTCACCAGCCAGCCAAACAACGCGTTCGCCTTGTTCCGGTGCGGGATGGCTACGTCATCTGATTCAGGAACTCTTACGACACGAACTCTCCCACCACCTCCCTGACGGTGACGGAACCCTTCCAGGACATCATCTGCTACTTCGGGCATTAGGCAACAGATCCCTCCGATGTAGTAAATTGCTGCTTGGCCTACTTGTGCCACGTCAGCATTCTTTCCACGCTCGAGACTCAGCTGAAAGGCCGCGTAGTTACGGTTGGTGGAAACTGTGGAAGCAGAGAGTTTTTCACCTAGAATCATATCAACATCTTTGATTCCAGGTATTGCAAAATTTACCGATGGTAGGAGGCTTGTATTTTTGTCGCCACAGTTCGACATTATTACTCAACCAAAAAGGTTTTTTGAGAGATGAATATGGGAAATGGAGTTGGAATGGGATTATAAATAGGGAAGAGATGGAAGTGGAAACGTTATGTTAATTAATAATGCCGCCCGAGTGGCTTATGACACGTGACACTGTGTTATAACTCTTAGTCCCAATATTGAACTCATTGTCCTTTCCAAGTTTAGACAACTTTGAGACTGCCAAAGAAAGAATCAATGTCGCGAACCCGTGCGAGGAGGCAACCACTGCTTCAAACTCCAAAGGTACGTACCACCATCACATGTGTGAACTGGACCAACTAGCTTTT
The DNA here is from genome assembly GCF_000801105.2 of Raphanus sativus. NCBI lineage: Eukaryota > Viridiplantae > Streptophyta > Magnoliopsida > Brassicales > Brassicaceae > Raphanus > Raphanus sativus. The sequence continues at coordinate 36,323,388 of NC_079512.1, forward strand.
GTCTGGCCCGGAACCTATAAAGCCCGAAGATATATATAATATATATATGGCCCGGAACCAAATTCAGATAAAAAGTAATTTCAACTTTTTTTATTTGTCTTTATCATTTTTATTTTTTATAGGAAAATAATAGGAACCGAAGACCTCCTCAAAAAATCCTCTGCGTTTCTCTCATCAATCCTCCATTGTTGAAGCTTCCTCTCCGACTCCGGTTGCTCTCTCAGAGCCGGAGTCGGGTTTAGCTTTCTTTGAATCATCCTTTTTGGGCTTTAATCGGTTAAGATCTTCATGTTTTAGTTCTCCTTTTTTTTCTTTGGTTGGATTTCTAGATCTAGATCTTATCCTTCCATGAGATGAGAGCTTTGCATGTTGATCCTTGTGTGTTATATTGATCGATCTAGTTGAAATGAGTTGGGTTTTATTTTCCTTCTCGTTAAGAACCTGTTTTCGGTTTGAATGATTTGCATGTTGGCTTTGTGTTCTCTTTGGCTCATTTTGGGTCTCGATCTTCGGCCTTCTTGATCTTTCGAGAATGGTTAAACCCATTTATGAGTTGTCTCGCTCCTTGTCTTCAACCAAAAGATTTGATCGGGTTCTTATCTTTCGTCTTGCTTCATCTCGGTGTCTCGTGACATTCTATCTTCGTCAACATTCTATCTCCGTCATCGCCATTCAAGTTGTAGACTTAAAAACTGATATTGTTCTGTCTCTTGGATTTCGAAGCACTGGTCTCCTAATCGCATGGGCTATTCTCTATAGGAGGAGTCACAAGCCGGAGGTTTTAGCTTTGGATGCATCCTCGCCTTGTCTCGTTCAAAGGGGCTCACTTCAAGTCATCGTGCTTCTTGTTTATTGTTTTGTAAAGGTTCTTTTATTTGGTTCTTCACTTCTTCTAGTTTAGATCAGTTTGTATTAAGGATGGTTCATGCTCTGGTTTTTATGTTGTTCATTGTCTCTCATGTATGGGCTGTTGTTTCCGGGAATCTTTCTTTTGGTTCGTCGGACTGCTTTTACCGGGATTATGGTAATCGTCGGTCTATGTATTTGGTTTTCGTTGATATAAATGAAATCTATTATTATAAAGTAGAGTTCCCTCACTCCTGAGGGCTCCACGTCAGATTCCATGTCATAAACTCACGCGACCAGAGCATGACACGTGGCGGCGTTAAATGAAACGCACTGGTGTGGACTTTGACTTTCATCGTCTCTTCGCGTTGCTCTCCGGTTTTGAGGCGCAGCTACCACACAAGTAGAGAGGAACCCTAATCCTGGCTGTGCCTGCGCACCTTTGTGTTCTTCGTTTATAGGTATTTTTTTACTGTTTACACTGTTTTTGTTCTTCACATCTCTCTCCTACACATCTCACTCATATTCATCTCTTAATATTCATCTCTCTGTTTTTGTTCTTGATGGCTATAACCCAAATGTTTTTTTCTCCGACTTGAAGCCGAAGCGGTGCTCATCCGGTGTAGAGGCCAGGCTGCTACAATTCTGGGAGGCTAGGAATGTCAAACATGGTGGAAAGCTCATGTGGATGGATTTGCAGCGCGGAACGGCCTTGGCTTTGAGTTCACGTCGTCTCCGGTAACGGCTGTAAATATCATTCTCTTTTTAGTTATCATTCTTCTGTCACATGTAACCAAGAATTAACATGAATCCGATCACTCCCCCACTCTTTTTAGCATTAATTGGCATCACCATTCTCCAGAGTAACTGATTGAAGCTTCGATTATATGTTGATTTGTAGCCTCCGCTGTACATCTTTCCTGCTACGTAGGTATGAAGGTGGATTATTACAGAAATATCAGCACAAAAGCTTGACTTTATCAAATAATAGAACTTCTTTTAATTTTTCCTATCTGTTGAGTTCTTCAAGATGACAGACATGATGTGGTTGAGACTCAACTGCAGCTAGGAAGAGTTAAGGACTGGATCATCTCTCACCAACTCAAAACTCTGGAGCTCCCATATGTTCTTTCAAACTTCCCGGACATATTCTCGGCTCTGACTGAAGGTAAGTCTTGATAAAAGTCACTCCGGAAAAGACCTTTGAAGCATCTAAGATGAAATCTCCAGATTTCTATACCTTAATATATACTGTGAACTTATCTGATCTGATAGGGACCTTATCTTAGATTAGTTTATATATATATATATATATATATATACTGTGAACTTTAGAATCTATCTTCCTCCATTAACTGATCAGTTACTGACTTTCAGAAATCATGGACCAGCTGGAGAAAGAATGTGTTCTTTTAGAACAAGGAAGGACACATACATCAAAAACAGAGACGAGGTATATTATTCATCATTTCCTACTTATTTAATTTCGTTCTCTTTGCTTTTAATTTATCTTGATCATCAACTAGAACTAAAATATAACTTGCTACCATGAAGGGAATTCAAGTTTGTGACAAAAAGATCTGATGTAAAGAACTAAAGCTGCTCCAAAAGACTGGAAGAGCTATAGCTCCTGAAGACTACAGTTACATGAAAGTGTGAGACTCTGACTTCTTACTCTAGGTTTAATACACGTTCGAAAAGGATAAATATATAAAGATGGAACTGAGGTGCATTATTGACTCACGTTTTTTTTGTTGGGCTATGTACCATTATCTTCTGATGCAATATGTACGTGACCGCTGAACATTACAGAGCTTCACAGCATGTTGGATGGAGAAGCCAACTAGACAGCAGTTTGTAGGCTAATCCAAGAAGGCTACATGCAAGATACAAGCAGCCGCAGTCTATGTTTATAATATATGAGCTCCTGTTTGACTCCATGAGGAAACTGAAACATTCGTTAAAAAAGGAGAAACCGTAACATGACAGGAGATTGCTACTAAGGAAGAAGGGAAGGAGTTTATCAACAATAAAGAGTATTTCTTTCTTTAGCGATGACTTTAATATCTCATAAGAGGTTTGTCATCAAGGAGAAACATCATCTGTCTGAGATTGGATATTCCGATGCAACACTGAAAGAAAGATTGTATCATTGCTTCCTGGGTATTCGTCTTCTTTTAGGAGCCCACGGAGAAAATGGGACCAGGATCCAACTCTGCTTTCAGATCTGCTTCGGAGTATTTCATGAGGTCTGAAACATTGGCAGGTACTTTTTGTTTTTTCCCCGTTTCAAGAAACATTAACAATTTGTTTGTTGACCAATGGTGTCTTTGATATTTTGTATAACTATCAAAAAGAGATGGAAACTGCTTCGTTAAGACAATTAGTAGTCCTTATGTGTCCAATAGCGGCCACAACTTCGTCACCATTGAGATATCAGTACTTGAAGCTTATGATGTAGTAAAAAAAGAGGTTAGTAGTATACAAAATTTGAGCCACTCTTTTGACCTTAATAGTGTTTCTATGCAAAAGTCTTCGCCACTGAAAAAACAGAACAGAATTATATTGGTCCTTTCTTTTTTTTCTGTTTTGGTTCTAACAGAGCCAACCACAGCCGTCTCTTCTCTCTGCGGCCTCACCATCTCACTGTATATCTAGAACCAATGAATACACGTTAGTTCTTAAGTCGCCCTTCAGTCAATATGAAATTATTCCAGCAAGAGGTATGAGTGGTTTTTATTTCTTAAAACTATACTTACTACTGAACTTAGGATTTAGAATTTGGAATTCTTCAATTAATTATTAGCTGACATTGACTCATCTCCAACAAAATCAGGTGAAGCAAATAGACAGACTCTGTGTAACCTTTTTGTTTTTTTTTTTGTGCAACCAACAGACTCTGTGTAACCAATTTGAAGAAAGGAGATGATCCTATGAATGAAAAAGAAACAGTGGTAAGTACATTAAAGTGGTTTCGGATGCCTCAAGCTAGAAGAGCTGTACTCACAAACATAACAAACAAACAAAAAACTTCCTAATTTCCCACGGCAAAAGGTCACACAGGATCCGCAAACCCAAATAACCAAAACTTTTAACAAAATTTAGAATATTTCACTACTGCTAACGGACCTTGGAAATACAATCACTGAAAGAAATTTAGCTCCCAGTCTTCAAACCTGCAATGATAATTGATAAAGACACGCTCGGAAATCCACAAAGTTTTAAAATATACTTAAGTTAATCAATGTGTGTTAATTTGAAAATTGTTTCTTTAGAATTGTCTTCTTAGGGAAAAAATAAGAAAACTCTAGAGTTTGATCCCAATCAGTATATTTAATTTATTTAAAAAATGATAATTAATATTATGTTTTGATTCTGTTTTTTAACAAATAATTTCCTATTATAGTGAATTATATATTCATGTTCAATTATTGAAATTGTTAATTATAAAATAAAATATGTAAAAGAAATAAAAAAATACAAGCACATTCAATATATACAAAAATATAAAAATAATCAATATTTTGAGTATTAAACCTAACCACAATAATAAAAACTCAAATGTACTTACTATATATAAAAAATAGAAAATTGCCAAAAATACCAGTGTCATAATATCATTTTTCATATTTATACTAACAATTTTTATCTTCACTTTTAAAACGGGAAAAAACATTTATAATCCTAGGATTACTCAGGGTTTAGAGTTGGAATGTGGGGTAAGGTTTTTGGAATGTGAAATTTTGGATTCTATAAATATATAAATAAATACTTAAAATATATAAAAAATGTAAAATTGTTTCAAAATAATTTTTGATTTTAAAAAGAAATTTGAAAAAAACAAGAAAAAATTATAAAAAGTTCAAATTTGAAAAGGTAAAATTCGAAACATAAAATATTTTTTGTTAAAATTATTATTTATTATATATAGAGAACAATGGTATAAAAGTCTTAATGAAAAGACTAATAAAAATAAGAAAAATAAAGAAGTTTAGTTAGACATATGCAAAGATATATAAAAATGTGCGTTCATTATTAAAAACATAAAATAAAGCAAAAACAAGTTAAAAATAAATAAAATGAATGTAATATTTTTCATAATTTTTAATATCCTAAAGTTAAAAAGCATTATTATACATATCTCTTACAAATACAAACTACAAAATTATACCAAAATTAAAAATCTAGAACACAAGTAAAGTATATCCCGCCCGTAGGGCGGGCCTACCCTAGTAGTGTTTAAAAAAAAACAATAGGAACTGAAGATTTGATACTGTTGAGTCTTTATGGAAGAGAGTGGCTGGCACATGTGCCGAATAAAATGATATCAAATTGAGGATAAAGCATTAGTAAAGCCAATTTCACCTTTCATTAAAGAGAAAATAAAATTTAAAATCACGTAGGCAAAAATTATATACATTTAAGTTGGATATATGGGTATTATTTTACAATTAAACAAGAAAATCTAATTGATTCGATTTGATTGGCGGTTTCGTGGAGTAATAAAATCAATAATTACGAATTAATGACTGGAATAAACAAATCTAACTAATATAGATAATGGGTTAAATTAAAAAACGCTTTAATTGAAAAACGAGAAAAGAGAAGGACGTTCGTTCCTCATTTGGAGCTACAGTGACCGTTTCTAGTGGCTAGTGCTCATAGAGAGAGAGTACGAGAAAGACAGATAATCTCGCGAAAGCACACTCTCCTGTGAGCGAATCTTTCTACGATCATCAGATTCTCCTCGAGGGCTTATCTCAATCGCTCTCCTGCCCCTTTGTTCGTATCCTTCCCCGCTTCTTCCGTGGCTCCTTTTTATGGTTCGATCTTTTGTGTTACGCTCTGTCTGATTCACTCTTAGTTTTAACGATGGAAAGTGCTACACGCTTCTTAAAATCTGAAATTTTCATTTCCGATTAAAAAGACTCCATCTTTTGAAATCTCTCGATTGGCTTTGAAACAAAATTGAATTTTGTAGTTATGTGTTTGTTGGAGTTTAAGTCACCTCACCTATATGATGTAAAGGTTGTTACTTTTGATCAGGTGTGACTGAGATGAGTTCGATGCGTATATAGTGTTGGTAGCTTAAAAGAGAAATTTTTTGCAAAGCTATGTCAGAGTCTCGCCAAAGGCCTCCTTTTAAGGGCCCGAGATGGATTATCACTTTGGTTGCTCTCGTTACGCTCGTTGTCATCACTGCACTCGTTTACCCTCCCCGTAACTCTGTGACTTGCTACATGTTCTCTGGTCCTGGATGTCAGTTGTACCAACAGTTCCTGTTCGTGCCTTCAAGGGAACTCACTGATACCGAAGCTGCTGCTCAGGTTGTGACCAATGAGATCATGAATCTACCTGAGTCTAAGACAGCCAATCCCAAGATTGCCTTTATGTTCTTAACGCCAGGGGCTTTACCTTTTGAGCCTCTCTGGGAGATGTTCCTCCGTGTAAGTTTCTCTCCTTCAGTTAATTAACCTCATTGCAATTAAAAGAGTTTGGTTTCATTCTTTTTGTTTGTTTGGTTTCAGGGTCATGAGAACAAGTTTTCGATTTATGTGCACGCGTCAAAGAAAAGTCCTGCGCACACTAGCAACTACTTTGTTGGTCGAGATATTCACAGTCACAAGGTAAGTGATGTTTTACTACACCTTTTCAGTCAGTTTCCATGCAAATGTTTTACTAGTAATGATGATAATATTGTGCAGGTTGCTTGGGGTCAGATATCGATGGTTGATGCTGAAAGAAGGCTATTAGCTCATGCTCTCATTGATCCTGATAACCAACACTTTGTGTTGCTTTCAGATAGGTAGGTGATTGAATTTAACTATTTCTTATATATATTGTGTAGGTTATTTTAAGGTCATCATGATGTGATTGACTAATCTAGTTCTTTGTTTTCTTATTGCTGGCAGTTGTGTACCGCTATTCGACTTTAAGTATATCTATAATCACTTGATCTTCGCTAATCTTAGCTACATTGATTGGTAAGTTTACCCATGCGGTTCAACCTTTTTTTATGACTTGTTATTGCTACTCAGTCATCTGGTGGAATGTGTTCTGATCTTGGATGTTTTGGTTTCAGTTTCGAGGATCCTGGACCGCATGGGAATGGTCGGTATTCTCAACATATGCTGCCTGAGGTTGAAAAGAAGGATTTTCGGAAGGGCTCACAGGTATGCCGTTATGTAATAAAAGATATATCATATTTTATCATTACCGATAATGATGGTTGTATTTCTTTTCTAGTTGATTCTAATTAAGCTTTGATGTTGTTTTCTTGTGCGTCTCTGTAATCAATGGTTTCCCAGTGGTTTTCAATGAAGAGGAGACATGCTATAGTCGTCATGGCTGACAGTCTTTACTACACAAAATTCAAGCTTTACTGTAGGGTAAGCAAGCTTTTTGTTTTCAATTGTTTCTCTCAAATTGTGTGATATAATAATTTGTCATACCATATTGTGTAGCATGTGCTAATGTTGTATCTGATCATATTTCTTTCTTCAAACCTCTCATTAATCTATTATGAAAAGAACTTAGGCATATAGGCAAGTTAAAGACAATGTCAGTGTACTCCTTTGTACCTAACGGCTTACGTTTTTCTCATAGCCGAAGATGGAAGGACGCAACTGCTATGCGGACGAACATTATTTCCCAACTCTTTTCAATGTAAAGTCTACTCCTTTTGCTTGCTTCTTTCTTTTTATTTTTTACACTTGCCATTATAATTGCTTAATGATCTCTTTACTTTCAGATGATTGATCCAAATGGAATAGCAAACTGGTCGGTGACACATGTTGACTGGTCAGAGGGAAAATGGCATCCGAGATTATACAATGCGAGAGACATCACTCCTTACCTCCTCAGAAAAATCAAGGTCCCTCTTGCTCTCTCTCTTTCTCTATGCTCTCGGTTAATATTTGTTTTATTCAGCGACCTAAGTTTGTGGGTTTAATCTGATATATGCAGTCCATCCAACTTGCTTACCATGTAACAAGTGATTTAAAGGTAAAGTACCCCGAGTCTTATTCTACTTCTTGTTACACATGGTTCTTGGAAAAGATTGTCTTTCACTGATCCCATTAACCATTCTCTTCGCAGAAAGTGACAACAGTGAGGCCGTGTCTGTGGAAAGGAGAGCAACGTCCATGTTATCTATTTGCTCGGAAGTTCAACCCTGAAACTCTGGACCGGTTGATGTATCTCTTCCCTAACTACACCTCCCTGGTTTGAAAGGCTTATCAGAGTCTATATTCTCTCATATATGTTTGGTCTTGGCTAAATTCTTACCAGAAGCATCCGCCTTGTGATATTAAATACTCTCGTAAACCATTCATATTACTGTGATTCAAAGTTGGGTTCTTGAGCCTGGCACAGACGCAAACAAGAATAGCTTGGATGTCTTGATTTTGTTTATGGTTAACAAACTTTTAGCATGGAGAAGTTGCTAGCTTATTACTTGTTAATTTTTTTTTATTGCGATTCATAAAGTACTGTTTCTTTAGATTTTTTAGCATTTATATATTTATACTACTAACAAATTGATGGTTATATCCACTAAGAACTACAAAAAGCTTTTAAAAAGTTGATCAAAATCAGTGTGAATCACTATAGAAAGTTATATCCACTAAGAATCTATCTTTGGAATTCGAAACGGCAAGTAGTGATACCCTTTAGTAGCAAAAACGGCAAGGCGTTTGGAAAAACAACTGTACCGCACTATATAGAGATCATAATCAGACGTGGCTCCTGGTCCCTTCTGTCAAATCGAACGGTCAGACGTTTTTAAATCCTTTGAGAACAACTGGGACTATATCTTAACCGTCCGTTGAAATCAATCAACACAAAAAAAAAAAAGTAAAGTAAAGAGTCAGAGACAGAACATCTTCAGTTGAGAGTCTCAAGAGTTGTGTACTCAGACGAAAGCCTGTCTCTTTGTTTTGTGTTCTGTTTTTCTTTTCCCGTACAATGGCGCCGGTGAAGAGTAAGGGAGATGGAGAGGAAAAGGCACCAACTTCGTCGAGAGTGACTCGGAGCATGGATCGCCGAACTCGAAGTGCGACTCAACAAAACGGCGCTAAAGCTGCTGGATCCGTCGTCAACAAGCAGGTGAAGAAGCTTGCGTCGCCGGCGAAGAGGAAGAAGCCATCGACTGAGACTGGGAGAGGAGCTAAGAAGGCGAAGAAGGAAGAGAAAGCATCTCAGGAAGTTGAGAAGGATGAGGAAGAGGAAGAAGCTGCTGGTGCGGAGGAGGAGGAGGTTGGAGACTCGACGAAGCCCAAGATTGTTATAGAGCACTGGTATGAGCATTAAGTTAGGGCTTTTACTAGATTTCTTGAGAACATGGTGGGGCCTCTTTCCTCCAAATTGAAGCGAAAGCGCTTTTGGTGCTTTGATGTTTACTGAACTGTATGTTGAGAACATGGTTTCGGGTGTAGCGGCTAGGGTTTCCATTACTTATTGCTAGGGTTTCGTATTGATATCGCATAATGTTGTGTCTTGTTATATCTTTGTTGTGATGTTGTTGAAGTAAACAATGCAATGCGTTCAAGACAAGGGCCATTCAGGTGAAGGAAGGTCTGGAGGGAGCTGTTCCTGGCGTCACCGTGACGCTCAACCCTGAAAAGGTCTTTCTTCTGACGGCAATTTTGAATGTTTTGTCATGAATGCTCACCATGTTTGTAACGTTAATAGTTGCTAACAAATCTTGTTTCTTGGCTAATATTTTTTTCTTTTTGTTTGGTGTGATTGATCAGCCAAGGCGCGGTTGCTTTGAGATCCGAGAGGAAGGTGGTGAAACATTCATCAGTCTTTTGGTAAGACTTCTTATTCTATTTATAACAAATCTCAGTTTGTCTCACTTTTCTGATTTGTTCCGTTCGAGTGATGAGGTATACGCAATTGATGTTATATCTACTGAAACAACATAAATTATGGTAAATCTTTTGTTAGTTGACTTTCTAAGTGTTGTAGGCAGCTCTTTATGTTAGTTATTGTGAGTATACACTGTTGATATGTTTACCTTTTCGATCTCAGTTTAGAAAATAAAAAAATGAACATAATGTTAATGTTAATGTCACTATGTAGGAGATGAAACGTCCATTTGCTCCAATGAAGGCTCTTGATATGGAAGAAGTCATCGAGGACATCATTAAGAAGATCAAATGAGAGACATCTACAGAACTGCAAATAGGCTCTTCTTTAGCCTAATCTGTCCCTTTTGTTCCTACCAATCAGAATTATGTAGAAGACTTTCTAGAGAAACTTCGGATTTGTTAGGTTCCCTTTATTTTTTCGGTATGAGCACTGTAAGTGCTGTCTGGTTGTTTTTGCATTGCATGATTGGCTTAGTTTGATCTGTTCTGTTTGTGGGATTAACTCGTATGTGTAAGGCTACTTTGATTCATCTCGTTGCTTGAAGCAAAACCGATTCGTGTTATTCTTTTCTGGGGATCAGGCATGTTTTTTGCATTCTGTGCATTAAAACTGTGTTACAAGTTGAGCAAGACAAACAGAAGATAACAAAAAATGAATCAATACTATATGTGTAGTCCAATAAATATAAAAAAAAATTAAACAAACTATACAACCATAACTACCTTTTTATTAATCGATATCTATTTAATAACTACCAGTCCACTATTTTCGGCACCACTTCTTTCTACTACAGTTATATATATATAATAACAATTATTCATCCTTTTGAGTTTATACCAAATTGTGATTGGTAATCAATGTTACTTTATTATAATAAAATTTTAATTAAAATATACTACGCTGTATAAACAGATATCACAGTGATATTATCATGTATTCGGTTACATTTGCTTTTTGTCACTATTCTACCCAAATTAATTTCTTTAGTTTTTACATATTTTTTTCATTTGACTTATAAAATATCAAAAATAGTTTAAATTATTTAAATTATTTTTGTAACAAGTTAAGATTATGAAATCTAACAAATAATATAAAGACTGAAAAATTCATAAATATTTACATGTGTAATGTGAATAATAAATTAAATTTTAAATCCAAAGTAAACCAAAAGTAAAACATTATTAATAAATTGACGATAACAAAACTGAAAAACTTAACTTATTTATTAAAAAATTATACAAACCATATTTTAGAAACATAATTAAAAACTAAAATAAAAAAATAAAATTAAAAGTTATCTATTAGTTCAATCAATGGTTCAACCGGTAATCGGTTTTTGGATTTTAGCGAGTTTTTGCAGGTTTAACGGGCAACAGAAGAAGATTAATAGGCGGGTATATATACAATTTATATATATGTATATGATCTCTTTGAATACTATTATAGGTTTTTGCGGGTCGGGTATTATACAATGTTTTATCATCTAATTCCAAGTTTGAGGATGAGATAAAGCCAGAGTTTCCATGTTTTTTTAGTAAGAAAACTGAAAAACCTAACTTATTTATTAAAAATTATACAAACCATATTTTAGAAACATAATTAAAAACTAAAATAAAAAAGTAAAATTAAAAGTTATCTATTAGTTCCACCAATGGTTCAACCGGTAATCAGTTTTCGGGTTTTAGCGAGTTTTTGCGGGTTTTATTAGGTTTTTAAATATTAGTTTTTTTTCACAAAACTCAAACCGTATTTATCTTAGGTCACCAAATTTATCGGTTCAACCACGAGTCCAGATCGGTTTTTAAAACACTGGGTATGAGACTTTGATTTTTGGGTAGATTCCGAATCGTTTTTTTTTTATACAAATATTTTTGACTAATTATGTTAAGTAACTACTAAGAAATATAATATGTTGTAAATTTTATGAATAAAGTTTAAAAACAATTTCTGAAATGTATATGACACAAGTGTATAATTATGAAACTTGACATATTTAATATAGTCACCAAAATGATATTAAATTAAATTAATATTAATTACAAATATAATTAAAAAAACAAATATAAACTTAAATTTCTCAAAAATTAAAACAAAAATAAGGATATTTTTGTTTTATATTTGTATTTTTAGTCAAATTTATGTTTTTATATAGTATTTTTTAAAATGAATAATAAAAAGTTTTAATTAATCTATTCTATTAATTCTGCAGCATGACCTATTGATAAAGGTTGTGTCCACATTTTTTTTTTTTAGAAAACTGATTTTTTACAACTGCATGTATCAATACTATTAAAACACGAACATGACCTATTGATATATGTGTAGTCTAACTATTTTAATACAATTATTAAAACATCTTATTAATCATTTAAAAGAAATATAATACAAAAAACCACAAATATAAAATTTAAATTTCTAAAGAAAATATAAAACAGAAAATAAACCCGCCCTTAAAAAGGGCGGGTCAAAATCTAGTCTATTCTATTAATTCTTCAGCATGACCTATTGATATTTGTTGTGTCCAATTTAAAATATAATACATCTAAATAATTATCCAAATAATATGACCACTTTAATAAAATAGTTTTTGTACCTTCCACTTTTGTTCCGATAATTGTAGTAACCGTCTTCTGACTAAAAATGTTTAACTGCCTATGATAATTACAAAGCCCACATGATGAGCCAACAATTCATTCCAACTACAATCATATCAAGCAACATATATGATCATATATTAATCGGATGTATTGAATTATATATTGTTGATGTAACCATAACTTCAGCATAATAATCGGATGCACATTTTCTATTTACATCTAAATATTTTTATTTAGTCAGACAAAAACTAAAATTAACTAAAGATGAGAAAAGTGCGGGATAGCATCAAAAATCGTCAGTTACTAATTACTTCAATCAACATATTTTGAAACTGCTTCTAAATTCTCTAGAGGATAGCATCTAAAAATATAAGGTAAACATCTTCTATTTGATACCTAATTATATGGCCAATATCTAATTTAAATTTTGAGTATATTTTGAATGTGTATTTGATATTGTTATGGAAGTTTATAAAGATATATTTTTTTCAGGTTTTAGTTTAACGGGTTTTAAATAGGTTATTCGATTAAAAATATTTATTAAAATGTGATTTTACTTAACGTTATAGAAGACCATATTAACCTATTTATATATATATATATATATATATATATATATTTTTTTTTTTTTTTTCAAAATTTTTGTCCGGGTTTCGGTGCGGGTTAGATTTGATATTGGTTTTTAGATATAACACTTTAATAAACCATTCGAGTAAACATGTCAGATCTAACAGAGTATGAGATTTTGATATTTGAGTTAATTCGGAGTCGAATTTTTGGGTACGCATATTCTTAGTAATTGTGTTAAATAACTACTAAGAAAAATATAATATGTCGCAAAGCTTTGGAGTGCATATAACATAAATATATAGCTATACAACTTAATTATATTAAACTAAATTAATATAAAATTTATGAAATTTATATAGTTATCAAAATTATATTAAATTAAATTAATATTAAATATTAATAAAATTACAAACATAACATAAATAAATATTAAATTTCTCAAAATATTTAAGCAGAATCTAGAACCTTTAATTTTATTTTAAAAAAATATCTTATTTTTTAGTAATACACATATAACAACTAACCGGTCAAAAAACAGTTACACAATCCGTTTAAAAAAAGTCTAAACTGATACGTGGCAATTTGTTGAATGGACGACAGTTAATTGTTTTCTTGCTGGTTACAACCTGTATTTTATAAAAATAATATTTCTTAAAAATATAAAACAGAAAATATATCCGTTCTTTTAACAGCGGATCATAAGTTTGGTCAAACTATTTGAAAAATTGATTTGCGGGTGCGGGTTATGAGTATTTTATGCGGAGTGAGTGTGGGTTGGTGAATTTTGGATCGCGGCTACCCGTGGACCCGCAAAGTATTTAAAAAATAAAAATTAAAAAGTAATTTTTTTAAATACATGAGTTTAAAATAGTAACTTAAAATTTTTAATCATGTATAAATTTTTATTTTAAATATATTTTATAATAGTTAAATTAAATAATGATTTTTAAAATATATATTTAACCCGTAGATAACCACAAAATTAAGCGGAGTGGATGCGGGTACAAAATTATTTGTTTTCGGGTTGTGTGAGTCAGATTTTTTTAACAAAACAAAACTGAAAACCCATGGGTTGACGGGTCAGTGGGGCGAGTTCGACCGCAATCTAACCTTAACCGTGCTATACCCGGATCCATTTTTAAATTACCCTTATTTAATAAAATATATTTTGGTTAAGATTTATATACAAATATGATTACAAAAAAATACAAATATATTCACAAAAACAAAAATATCAAAAATTGAATTTAAAACAAAATATATAGGGCGGGTCAAAATCTAGTAAAACATTAAAATTCTAAAAACGAAAAAACTATTTCAAACTAAAAGTAAGAAGTAAGTTTGTATATTTAAAAATTTGCCAAAAAACATGAAAAACGCCTACTGAAACTGATATGTCCACAGTATATCTCGTTTTTAAAATAATCAATGGATTACGTCAAAGACGTTGCTTAGGTATATTATCATTCAAACGCGTAGCATAAATTTTATCTTAGTATTATCTTTATATAACATTGAAGAACACGTTTTTTTTATTTGTCGAATCTATGTTCTAATTAGGTATATATTGTTTTCTTTACGCATAATACATATACATAAACACGAATATTAAAAAGTTTCGGCTTTTTACCAGTTATTCGAATGGGCAACTAGGAGTTCGTATTCTCTTTGCTAACTTACGTATACGCATCTCATCATTGAGGCGTTAATGAATATTGATTCATATTTTTAAGGCGTGCTACAAAAGTATATAAATTTAATAATTAATTAGCGTGTACTCTTTCGGTTCAAAGTAATATGCTTAAGCCTAATATGAATACATTTTCTCAAAAAAAAAAAAAATATGAATACATAAATGGCTACACGCAGTAGATATATAATTGATATAAATAATTATCATAAAGAGAAACTTAGATCATGATATACCTTAATTCACTACTTTCGAGTCAAATTCGATATCTATTTTTTGACAGAATTATTCTAATATGTTGTATAAGTGACTTGGCAGTTGGCACCAGTCGCTCTTTCATTAGCTACTCGAGTATATCTTCCATAATGAGAATAACGTTAGAGTTACATAACCTTTATATGTGTGTGTATATATATATATATATATATATATATATATATATATATATATATATATATGTGCGCGTCTGCGAACATGATTCTGTTAAGTTATTTCAATGTATACTACAGTTTAGTTTAATATAGTACAAAATTGTATATGAAGACTTGTTCTTTTCCAAGTGAAAAAAGAATAAGAATTGCAAGTATGAGAATTAATATGATCTTTTTCAATAAAAATTCATTTGCAAAGAGTTTCGAATTGTGATCGATGACTAGTTTTTGGTTCCTATTAAACGATTGAAAGTCTTGTTGTTTTAAAGTGAACATCACCTTAATTAATTTTTATAGTAAGGTTGTTATCTTTGGAAAAATAACACATCTATTTAAAAAATCTCACCGGACAATAATTTCACATTTATTAAATGCTTTACGAAAAAAAAATTAATATCATACTACTTTCACATTTAGAACAAATCTAGGTTATATATATCACTAAAATAGTTGATAGAATGATATAAACTTCTTTAGTAGTAATGTCATATATCTATCTTATTAAAACAGAAACATTCTCTTGGACCTAACATTTATTTTGTAAGTTTTTAAATTAAATACACATTTATACTTTATAGTTAAAACTTACATTAAATCACTAATGTTTCTTTCTTTATACTACTATCCATGTTTCCAAACAATATATTTATTTCTTTATACTACTATCAATGTTTCTAACAATATATTTTTTATACTACTATCAATGTTTCCAAACAATACAATAATTAATCTTAGTTATTTTATATCTATCATTTTCTCTTTAAAATTTTGTAGAAACGTTAAAAATTTCATAAATTGCAAAATAATGAACTTTAAAATTGGATTATAAGACTACAAAATATGAAACTATTACAATTTAATTAGATTACATATCGGTCATCCATCAGTTCAATCGATTAGTCTCGGGTTTTAGTGATTTTTTTAATATGAATATTTTAAAAACCTAAATTGAATTGTCAGATCTCCGGATTAACCGGTATAATCACAATCGGGTTGAATTTAAAAACACTGATTTAAATGCAAAAATATTTTAAATACACACTCTTAAAAATTACCAAAATATTTGTTAAGTTATTAGTGAATTTTTCATCGTAAAATATTCCGCGCTTCCAAAGCGCGGGTCAAAATCTAGTAACAATAAAAATAGAAACTATTATGGGTCGCAGAATGATAGCCAGATTACCACAAAAGTAATTATAGCAACATCTTAAATAAAAAAAAAAGATTAAACGTTGCACGATCAAGCATAATATAGATCTGCCAACTTAGGATGGACCTTATAAAAACAGTAAATGAAAAGAGGAACAAAGCTACTAAAACTTGTGGTTGTTTTGAGTGGTGAGTGCTGAGGAGAATGAGGGCTGAGTGAGTGTGGCTTCGCATCATCTCCCACGAGGGCCTTCGCTCCCACATCTCTTGTTTCCCCATCAATGTCTCTCTTTTCTCTTTCATTTTTCTTTTTGTGAATACTTTTGTCCATCTTTTACAATTTTATAAAAAGTATAAGAATAGTATATAGAATATACATTGTATTATTATGATTTATTGCTATATATTAGACCCATCTAAAAACAGAATATGATATTGATGTTGAATACTAGTCATTATCCCATTGCATATGTGAGCGAGGACCAAAAGGATCTATCAGCTATACAAAGATCGATAGAGGCAATAACAGACCAAAAGGAAAAATATACATAATATATAGGAAACAAATTACCCTGATGACAAGACGTTGTAGCCCAAAGGTTAGGACGGGTCCCCGCCTGCACCCAGGTAGGAGGTTCGATCCACGCCGGAGGGAACTACCTTGCAACGCTCTTGTCACCGCACACGGATATGGGCCATGCTTTCGGCCCATTTGAAAAACTGGGAGGGGCGTCTATCCGTGGGCATTCCTTCCCCTTGGGGATTAGTCTGGGCCTTCTGGGCCTGGGATACCCCAGGTTAAACAAAAAAAAAACAAATTACCCTGACAAATCATTTGATGGTTTAAGAATTACTCTTATCCCCAAGCTGTAGAAAAGAAGAATTCTGCAAGACGTGACGACCTTAATTGTCTTAAGACTAAAGGAAAGTAAGGACCATTAGAATTCACGTGACATGGTATGTTACATGTCTACAGAACAAACATAGAATTTATACTTTACAAGAGAGAAAACATAAAATAATAAAAACTTAAAAAATAAAAAAAGAGAGTTTTCTAAAGTCATTTAAAAAATTTAAAAAGAATAGCTTGATTTAAGATGAAGAAGAATATTAATTTATGATGTAAGAAACTTACTTTGTTTTGGTATGAAACACATATACAAAATTTAATTAAGGCCACTTAATTTTATATAAAGTGAAGCCTTTAATTGTTTATATGTCTCATTTAATCAAATATCAACTTATCTGCATATTATATCAAGAATTCTTTACAAACTGCAATTATATTCTCTTTTAAAATAGTCACTCACTTTGATTTATCATTTCAAAACTATGTAAAACCATCGTAACAAGAATGATATAATTTTTATGTACACTTATATTGATCTCGAAAGCAACATCATGAAACAATGATGAATTTTTGTAAACTTGTTATATGTTTTTCAGATAATCAAATCTTCGGTTATCTTAGTCTTTTGTGGAAAATTATCATTTTACTTTATATTTCATATTTTTTGAATAATCTTATGAATTGTAAATATATTAAGTGCCACAACCATTTGTACGTCACGCATGAGCTCATGCAAACTAGAAGTAGTCTTGCCATTCCATTTAAAGATAACTATATAATACGAACAAGAATCTAAATTTTGTGAAATCCTACCAAAGGTTCTTCGACATACAAAAAGAAGAAGAAACTAACCACAGAAAATACATATAAATAGCTTTTTTGAAAAATTACATATAAATTAAAAAATAAAACAAAAAGAAAAGATTCCAAAATAAAACCTAGTTCATCATCAGGTTTAGGACGAATCAAACACTTAAAACTTTAGGACGTCCGAGTTATCAGATCTGTAAAATAATTATCCGAGTTCGGATCAACTATCAAAATAGTAATATAAATTATTAATTAGAATAATAGACCATTTAATTTCATTAATATTTGAAATAATATTTTTCATTCTATAAATGTTAAAAAAATTATACAGAAGCCGCTTTGGATCCATATCGTCTTTAAACTTAGTTATCTATATATTGGATATAGTAGACCTCAAGTATTTCGAATTGGATCCAGATTTGATTTATGATCAGGCAATGGATCTCGTATATTTTTCCCATCCCTTGTGGAAATATAAGTTACCTACATCTGATTTGGAATAAGAAAGATAACTACTCTTTCCATTTTATATTAGATGATATTTTATTCTAATACACATATATTAAAAAATATATTTTTATCAAAAATATCATAAAATATAATATAGAAATATTTAGTTAATTATAAATATATATGATAAAAATACAATTAGCTACAAAGTTTTTGATAAAATTAAAGTTATTTATGTTTGTGCAAACATCATTTATTATGAAACAAAAAAGAATCATCTATGTTAAAATGAAGGGAGTATAATTTTATGGAACTAGAGTAATTCTTTTGCGCCCAACTATGATGTATAAACAGGTGGAAGATTGATAGATAAGATTCCGTCCCTTTCGAGAATTCTGGAGTTCTAAATTTAACATTATAAATATATTAATATATCTATTGTATGTAATCATAAAATATATCAGCATCTTGGCATGGCCCCTTTACTAACATATATATAACCCTCTATACAGTTTCCTTGTCCTCATCAAAATCAACAAGCTCATTGTGAAGAGCAGGCATACAAACAAATTTACACACACAAAAAACGAAAAACCTAGTTCATAAACAATCATCATCACAATGTCTGGTGTGTGGGTGTTTAACAAGAATGGAGTGATGAGGCTGGTTGAGAATCCTTACAACCAATCCGCTGGAGATTCGTCCGAATCTTCCTCCTCCGGTGGAAGCCAGCAGCAGAGGATGAGAAGGAAGATCCTTGTTCATCTTCCGACCAGCGAGGTTGTCTCTTCGTACGGATCACTTGAGAGGATCTTGAAGGGTCTTGGATGGGAGAGGTACTACTATGGAGACAACGCCGACCATCTCCTCCAATTCCACAAGAAAACATCCATCGATCTCATCTCTCTCCCACGAGACTTCTCAAAGTTTAACTCTATTCACATGTATGATATCGTCGTCAAGAACCCTAACGTCTTCCATGTCCGAGACATGTAGTAGCGCCTATCATCAAAACTGAACTGGGTCAGTTTGAGTCTTGATACTCTCCAATCATTCTCTCTGATATATCTATATATCATGTATAAATTTGTTCGTGGTTTGTTTTATTGTATGTGTTTTGTGTTGGTCAATTTATACTAGTGGTCTCAAGCTAGAGCCCTTCTAATGACTTGTATCATTTTATGTTAATGTATTTGAATGGTTGATTTCAAAGTTGACTGTTATATAATGCGAGACATATTTGTCTGGTCCAAGATTAGCATTCAAATACTATGATGTGTGGAATATAAGTAAGTAAATAAAATATACTTATGAGAAATTTGACCTTTCAGGTTTGATATACAATAATTATATAGATTAATTTACTGTTTTGTAATATATAAAAACTGTATACGTATTAATATCACATTAATTCCATGATAACATAATGTCTTTTTACTTTCTATAACATATTGTCATAGAAAGAGATTATAATCTAATATTTTTAACTGTATGTTTCTAGCAAAGTAAAACAAATAGATACATGATTAGTGAATTTGCAGCCATGCTGATTGCTGAATTACAATGATAAATTCAAGCAGGACGAAATCTAACGAGGGAAAGTAAAAAAATGCGCAATTAGAGAAGGTCCCCCAAAGGTTTGGGAAGACAATGGATAAAAATGATGGGCGCACGTGTTCTCTCATACTTTTCTACCGAATTTAGACAGGTGTCAGTTACTGATTGCTCGTTTCTCTATTTTGTCACAGTTTAGAATGATGGGCGCACGTGATACCTAGCCTTTTAACTTGGAATCAGGGCACGTGTCGATTCCCCACTGCCCATTTCCCCCACACTGTCACTTCCTTATCGATTCGAACAAACTTTTTTTTTTTTTTGTCATCTGTTGTTATATATATTGATTCTAAACTGGATTAGCCACAAGGCATGTTACAACGGTTGACGTAATGAAACGACTCCATAACCTAGAGCCAGCGGTTTAAAGATACAACCCTAAAGACAAAAGCCGGTGATTACACAGTTACAATCCCGGAGACAAGATCAAACTTGGACACAATAACATAAAAACCAGAACTAAAACACCCTAGAGAAAACTCAAGCCCAGCCATGGATAGAACAAATCCAGCGGTAATTTATGGCTAACTGTTGCTGTTGCTATAGATTGTGTCTCATAAAAGCCTCTGCTCCACTGACCCCTTTTCAAAAAAACCATCTAAATCCACCGTTGGATTTTGAACAAGGTTACGACGCGCCTGCTACACGCCTCCACTCCTTTGACTCCTCCAGATCCAACTTACACTCGCCATTGACCTCTGTAGGAACTCTCCACGCGCCATATGTGCGCCTCAAAACCACGGCAGAGCCAACAAGGCTTAACTTGACACACTCTTACACAAACCAGCCGGTACCCATAATTCCACCACCACAAACCTTAGATCCGACGAGATCGACGGCTATGGATTCCGATTTGAACAAAGTTCTCCACCAGATCTGAAATTTTCTAGATTTTAAAACAAGACATAAACAAGACTAAAACAAGAAATACATAGGTCTCCACCTTCTCACAGTATCGACGGCAAAAGGCCATACCGGAGAAGATGGAAAAACAGAGACTTTTCCTTTTCCTCGCTCTCTCGCTCTCGTTCTTTCAAAAAGTAGATCAATGAGATCTGATCCAACGAACAAACTTTCTTTCTTCTCCCAAATAATTTCGCACGAATCTATCTATATTCAAAAAAGAAAAAAAATTCGCACGAATCCTTTTCGTCTAACACTGCCTATAGTTTGTTGAACTAACATCATTGGCCGCTTGTTTTCTTTCATTGGATACGTAGTTTTCTGCTAAAGATTTCCCAACATTTTGATGGTTCTATACTTCTATATTGTGTATATTCGAGTGTTGATCCCTCCTTGTTCAAAAAAAGAGTGTTGATCCCAAAATCTCTTTACACAGCTACACCAAACAATTGAACTGATCATACAAGTTTTTTTTTTCAAATGCTTGAACATTACTCTTATATATATAGGGATCTCAGTCTCTCAGACCCAAACCTAAACTGATAGTGTTTCACATATTTACTAACTAAACATCAAACGTTATTTTGCCAACACATTTCTAAGTTTTTTTTTTTGTTCATCAAACGGCTAATCACATTTCTAGATGTGACTGCAGGACTTGGGGTATAATAATCAACTAGATTTTGACCCGCGCTTCGAAAGCGCGGGTATTATTTTTCACTTTTATAAAATATATTATTTGTTTGTAATTATTGAATTTATTTATTTTAATAAAATTTTCTTTATAATAAATTCGACACATAGAGTGTCTCTGATAAACTATGTATTTCTCTAGTTTTGTTTTATTCGCTCTTCAATCAACATATTTATTTGGCTTGTTGTTAAAATAAATGATTATAGACTTTGATCTCTCCACCTCCGCGGATGTATATTTTTAAAAATATGATGATATTTGTTTTTCATGTAATTATTAGGGTTTGGCAAAATGAATCCGATGAACATAATTGATACCAATCCGTAAATATAGTACCAAACCTGAACATAAATTGATTAAATATTCGAATTATTCAAAATTTGTTAGTTAGAGAACCAAATCGGATCGGAACCGAAATATTCGTGTACCTGAATTTATCTAAAAATAGATTTATATACTTATATATTAATTATTTTTATATTTAACTTACATAAAACATCAAGAATGATACTTTTAAATTGGTTTAAAATACTTGAAAATATATATAGATAGTCAAAAACAAATATCTGAAATAGTTAAAGTATACTCAGATCACCAAAAATACTTAAAATAATTATTGATTTCGTATCCAAAATTTTAAATCAAACCAATTGATATGTTAATCTTAGGTATTCTGACATATGTTATTTAAATTTATAGGTAATATATTATTTTATTTATAGATTTTGAGAAATTTAAAATATATAGTGATTTAAAACTTTAAAAATAATTTAAATAGGTTATCCAAACCCAAACCAAACCCGCAAAGATCCGAATCAAACTCAAACAAAAATTTAGAAACATTCTAATAGGACTGAAATCTTTGACCTCGAAAACCCGAAACGCAAACCAATCAGAACCAAACCCGTATGGATGTCTGAAAACCCATCCTTAGTCATTATTATATATCGTATAATTTCATTATATAATTAATCGTATTTTATATGTACCATCATAAAGGTAATCATATAATTAATAGTATTTAATATGTATCATCATATAAACAATTACATATATTATATTTTAAAGACTTAATATGAAATATAAAAACCATAATTTGAGTTGGTATTTCAAATTGGGCTTTGTATTGTATTTTCTTATATATATTAACAACATTCTTTTATAATGGACTTAATGACTTAAGCTCATTAATTTTTCTATTTAATACTACTATCTTTGTTTCCAAACAAAATTAATTTTTTTAAAAAAGACTACAATCCATGTTTCCAAACACACCAATTTTTTTTAAAACTCTTACCTAAGTATCCAAACACACCGAAATTGTACTTCAGCTTTAATAAGATAGATGACCATAACCATGCTCATATTTAGAGTGGTCTTCGAGTTTTAACCGATAGAGATCTTGTCGGTCGAACCTTGCAAGAGCTAAAGTTCAACTAAAAAAACAAACAAAATAAGATAAATGCACCCGTTCAGACAAAAACATAACATTTCTTTTACAAGCCACCAATGCTTGTGCAACAACTTCCAGTGGCTCTAATAAATCAAAACCATATTATTTAATACGGATAGCGAAACATGTTTCATAAGCAAGATAAATATTAAATGTGTTTGGAAAATATGAATCATGACACTGGTGAAACCTAATAAAATGCAAATGTGAAAATACCATAATAATACAATATTACAATCTAAGACTGAAGCAAAACAATTAACAAACTACAAAATAAAGACATATAAACCAGATGTGGATCATGATTAATTGCAGGAAACTAAAATTTATGATCATCCGCAATAGTACTATGGCTACTAATTTCTTATGATATAAGAAGTAAGAGATAACCACTGCTCTATATAGTGCTCATTCTGTGCATGAGATGTCAAATCATATTTTTCTAGTCTTACAATATTTATATAAACCGGGTTGAGAGAAAAAAAAAAGGTAAAAAAACCTAATGCAATATCAAATATTATTGAGTGGTTAGATATTCATAATCATACAATTACAAACATGCATATAAGGTGCACATAGGCATTTATTTACAAAACAAACACCACAAGTAGAAAACTGTGGAATGATCTGGAAAGAGGAGAAACGAGCGCCACTCCGGAATACCTTCAGTTCAGGAAGCAGGGTAGCAACTCGGGAAACTCTAGAACATCAAAGTCGGACCTTCCATCAGATTCTTCAGATGTAGAATCCTCTGACTCTGAGCTAGAAGAAGGAGAATTCAGTAGATTGGAGCCGGACTTTGAGGTCGTGCGAAACAGGAAGAAATTCTCAGGTCTTAAAAGCTCAGGCAGAACGTCAAACCGAGGCAAGGGCCTCAAACTCAACTAATTTTTCATGTCGACAGACATTTTTTGCTGGAATGTACGTGGTTTAAATAAGTACAGCCATCGCAGCGGACTTAGAAAATGGTTTAGGAAGAATTCACCACTTTTTGGCGGTATCCTTGAGACTCATGTGAAGCAACTCAAGATGAATAAATTTGTGCCCCAGATATTTCCGGGTTGGTCGGCTGAAGGAAACTACAGCTTCTCTCCTCTTGGGAAAATCTGGCTTGTTTGGCACCCCTCTCTTCTTGTTACGGTTATATCTAAATCTCTTCAGATGATTACAGTAGAGATCACGTGGCCGGCTTCGGTTCACCCCAACCTTTTCGTCTCTATGGTCTATGCTTCAAACAATCCAGCGGAAAGATCACTTCTTTGGTCAGAGATAACCAGTCTATCAGCTTCCTTGGGCTTGGACAGTAAGCCATGGTTGATCCTTGGAGATTTTAACCAAATAAGAGATCCAGCTGAGCATTCTAAACCCTCTTCACTAAAAATTGATAAGAAATGTAGGGATTTCAATGAATGTCTCTTAAATGCTAACTTGGATGATCTTAATTTCAGGGGAACAACCTTCACTTGGTGGAATAAGCAGAAACTCACCCCTATTGCCAAGAAGCTTGATAGAAGCCTGGTAAATGATGAATGGCTAGCATGCTACCCGTCCTCAGTGGCATTCGTTGGGAACCCAGCTTTTTCGGACCATGCGGTTATCACAGTAACGCTGGACCCTGCTATCAAAAGGGCCAAGAAACCCTTCCGCTTCTACAACTTCCTCCTCCAAAACCCGGAGTTTCTGGTGGTGATTTGTGAAAGCTGGTTTTCTATAAATGTAACGGGATCAGCAATGTTCAGGTTGTCGAGGAAGCTTAAGATTCTGAAGAATATAATACGGGAATTTAGCAAGCAAAATTACTCGGGGATTGAGAAAAAGACAGCATTAGCTCACGATAAGCTTCTCACAGCGCAGAACAACATGCTCTCAGCACCCTCTACGGCCAATGCTTCAAATGAAATTCAGGCTTTGCAAGAGTGGGAGGAGCTCTCAGCAGCAGAAACATCTTTCTTTTACCAAAGATCTCACATCAGTTGGCTCTCATGTGGTGATGGCAACTCAAAGCTTTTCCACAGATATGCGGCTACAAGACAGGCTCTAAACCACATACATTTTTTGATCTCTAACGCTGGTGAAAGGATTGACTCGCAGGAGGGGATCCAGGAGATGTGTATTGATTATTTCACTGACCTCTTTGGAAGTGCAGTAAACCCTCCCATGTTCACGCAGAGTGACCTCGATCTCCTATTTGATTGCAAGTGTTCGGAGGATCAAATCAGAAGTTTCAGTAAGGTTTTCTCGGCTGCAGATGTGAAGGAGGCTTTTTTCTCTCTGCCCAAAAATAAATCAGGAGGACCTGATGGTTATTCCTCAGAATTCTTCACTGCGTCTTGGTCAATCATTGGTCCGGAAGTAACAGAAGCCATTCTGGAGTTTTTCAGGTCCGGTAAACTGTTGAAGCAATGGAATGCAGCAAACCTTGTTCTGATCCCCAAGAAGCCTAATGCATCTCACCCATCGGACTTCCGCCCCATCTCTTGCCTCAACACAGTCTATAAAGTTATTTCAAAGCTGCTGGCGACGAGACTTCAAGAGATTCTTCCCCTTATGATATCAAAATCGCAGTCCGCATTCCTACCGGGTCGTCTCTTGGCAGAGAATGTTTTACTGGCGACTGATCTAGTAAATGGCTATAACAGGGAGACGCTCTCTCCGAGGGGTATGCTAAAGATAGACTTAAGGAAAGCCTTCGATTGTGTGCGCTGGGACTTCATACTAGCTACTCTCCGAGCCTTAAACATTCCCGAAGGCTTTATTTCGATGATTTCAGAATGTATCTCCACAGCCTCGTTCTCTGTCTGCATTAATGGGGTCACTGGTGGATTTTTCAGAAGTTCCAAAGGAATCCGGCAAGGGGACCCGTTATCTCCATATCTCTTTGTATTGGCCATGGAAGGACTCTCTCGCTTGCTCTCATCTCGCTATGATGCAGGTCTGATAGGCTATCACCCGGGAACCGAGCAGCTAAAAATTTCGCACCTTATGTTTGCTGACGACGTGATGGTCTTCTTTGACGGTTCAAGTAATAGTCTCCACGGGATTGCGGAATGTTTGGATGACTTTGCCTCTTGGTCTGGCCTACAAATGAATACTTCTAAGACAGAGATCTTTACTGCAGGGTTAGACCATTGTGAAACCAATGCCATCACTAGCTATGGTTTCCCAACTGGTCAGCTCCCTATAAGATATCTCGGACTCCCCCTCATGAGCAGAAAACTGAAAATCTCGGAGTACTCGGCCTTACTGTCTAAGCTAACCGTGATCTTCAAATCCTGGTCGGTAAAACTGCTCTCCTTCGCAGGGAGACTTCAATTGATCAACACGGTTATTTTTGGAACTGTATCCTTTTGGCTCTCTGCTATTATCCTTCCCAAAGGCTGCATCAGAAATATTGAATCTCTTTGTTCTAGATTCCTTTGGTCTGGTAATATAGAGAAGAGAGGTATTGCAAAAGTGGATTGGTGTACGGTCTGTTTACCTAAGAACGAGGGCGGTCTCGGAGTCAGAAACTTCACTGTTTGGAATCAAGTCTTATGCCTAAAATTCATATGGTTGCTGTTATCAAAATCCCCATCCCTTTGGGTGGAATGGCATCAGAGTACTCACTTACAGGGGCAATCTTTCTGGGTCATACAAGCTGATACTTCAGACTCCTGGGCTTGGAGGAAGCTTCTCGATCTCAGGCCTCTTGCTCTTCAGTTCTGTAAAATTAAGCTAGGAAACGGATGTGATGCGAGCTTCTGGTATGATGTGTGGTCGCCTTTGGGGCAACTTATCCAGCACATAGGCGACGCCGGACCCAGAGCTTTACGGACGAGGAGGACAGCGAAGGTGGCTGACGTTATCAGAGATGATACTTGGCTACTGCCACACCCTCGATCCCAAAAGGAAGTTGATCTCCATGCTCATCTTACCACAATTCCATTGCCTTTACCTGTTGATGAGTTAGATTATTATGAATGGATTGCTGGTGATTCCCCTTTGCGTGTTTTCAGGTCAGCAACAACTTGGGAAGTACTCAGACCGAGAGAGGAGATTAAAGACTGGACCGATGTCGTTTGGTTCAAGGGCGGAATCCCGAAGCACTCATTCACAATGTGGATTGCTAACTATGATAGACTCCCGACGAGGTCTCGGCTAGCTTCATGGGGGCTTCAGATCTCGCCTCTATGCCCATTCTGTTCCGCCCACGACGAGAACAGAGATCATCTCTTGCTTACTTGCGATTACAGCGTCGCCGTATGGAGGCTTGTTCAGGCGCGCTGTTCTCCCCCAACCTCCATGATTACTTCCTGGCCTGAACTACTATCTTGGATCCGATCAGCACCTTCTCGAAAGCTTTCTCTACTTAGGAAGCTTGCAGTACAAACTACCATTTTTCACCTATGGAAGCAAAGAAATAATCTGGTTCACAACCAGGCTTCTCTCTCTGCTGCCGTGGTGTTTTCTGGTATTGAAAAGGAAGTTAGGAATATCATCTCAGCTAGGAGACAGAGAAAAGGCTTCAAATCCTTAATGGTTATGTGGTTGAGATAGTGGTAATTGCTTTGTTGTTGTGTTTAAATGATCCAACTTGTTTTTTATTTCTTTTTTGCCAAGTTGGTTTCAAACTCTAGTTCTTTTTGTAAAAGTCTTCTTTCATCTATGAAATTTACGTTTTAGCAAAAAAAAGTAGAAAACTGTGGAATGGGCAAACAACAAAAATTTAAAGTTTTGGGGTCGTTTTGCGAGATATTAAATTTTATATGGACTTTTTGTGGAAACGTGAGATGATAAAAGTTCTATAGCTTATGGGAAAAATAGAAATAAAACAAACAATTGTATTTTGTGGTTGGCAGTTGTTTATTCCATTTTCGGTAATAGTTTATTAATATTTATTTATTTTCATTTTCCTCCAACGATTACGTATCCACTACTGTTCCTTCACCTTCTTCTTCTCCGGCACATAGCTTCGCTGCTGATCAATGGAGTCGATCCACTGCAGTAGTTTCGTAAAACCTAATATCTCCCTTAATCACAACACTCTTCTTCGGAGAAGAAATCTCTCGGTATTTGATCGGAGAGATGCTCCTTCGCGGACGTTCTCAGCTGTACGGACTTCTAACCTCTCAGTTACCGCGGCCGCGTCGACGGATATCGCCTCCACTAGAAACGCCTCGATCGGTAGCCGGAATCCGAAAGACGCAGCTATAATGACGACGGGGATGGAGAGAGTAGGTAAATCGAGCGCCGCGCTGGAGCAGCTGGACATCGAGCGAGGCGTTTGCATCCCTTTCCGAAAGTACTCTCCAGAGACTGTATGAACTTGATTTCATTGTTTGATTCACTAATTGAGCCATGGTAGTAGTGTATTAGAAGAAGGAATCGATATGTTTTTGTATTTTGCAGGTGAAAATATAATTGATTTTTTTCTTTTTGTGGAGTTTAGGGATTGATTATGTTTTTGGGTGATTGATTCAGGTGAGGAGTAAAGTGCTGGAATCAAGAGGATCAGTGGTCTCTCTTGCTTCAAGAGGTGTGGAGATTGTTTGGAACCTGGGGCTGTATTGGTCTACCTTAGTGTATGATTTTTTAGTTGGAAGGGATGAGGAAGTCGTCCCGTTTCGTGCTAGGCAGCTTAGGAACCTCTTGTGTAACTTAGGCCCTTCTTTTATCAAAGCTGGACAGGTATGTATGTTGGGTACATTTTTATTTATTGTAAAGGCATTAACCGGATTCTCTAATGTTCCATTACGTCCCAGGTTCTTGCAAATAGACCTGATATCATTCGCGAAGACTACATGAACGAGCTCTGTATACTTCAAGATGACGTTCCTCCCTTCCCCAATGAGGTACAAAAATTCTTATCTTTTTCATGTTATCATGTGCCTTCTTTGTGTAATGAAGTTAACTTGTGGAGTGGCTTTCCAGGTTGCTTTCAAGATTATTGAGGAAGAGTTAGGCCAGCCTCTGGAGGCCCTATTTAGCAAGATTTCTTCAGAAACAATAGCGGCTGCAAGCTTGGGACAAGTTTATAGAGCTACTCTACGTGCCACTGGAGAGGATGTTGCTATCAAGGTTCGAAATGGAATTATTTTACTCTAGTTCCGGAAACTGAAACTGTCCTAAAGTTTGGTTTTGACATTTGTTTTTATGTATATATACAGGTGCAGAGACCACAGATAGAGCCCATAATCTACCGGGATCTCTTTCTTTTCCGAACGCTTGCCTCATTCTTAAACGGCTTTAGTCTACAGAAATTGGGTTGCAACGCAGAGCTAATAGTTGATGAATTCGGAGAAAAGCTTTTGGAGGAGCTTGACTACACCTTGGTATCTCATATAATTTTCATTTTGACTCTCTTTGCCTGGGTTTACTTAATGAGCTGAGATAATAAGTCTTTTTACAATCCTGGTTAACTCATTAAGGTCTTGTCTGCAGGAAGCCAGGAACATTGAAGACTTTCTGGAGAACTTTAAAGATGACCCTACAGTCAAAATTCCTGGAGTATACAAGAATCTTTGTGGTCCGAGGGTTCTGGTAATGGAATGGATTGATGGTATTCGGTGTACTGACCCACAGGTATGACTTTTCTATAGGGGCCAACCCGATATAAATTCTTTTATACCCTCTAAAAAGTCGAAAATAAAGCACTCTTGAGTATTGACTCTTACTAATTGTACTCATCAGGCCATCAAGGATGCGGGACTTGATTTAAATGGATTCTTGACCGTTGGCGTCAGTGCTGCTCTAAGGCAGCTGTTGGAGTTCGGATTATTTCACGGAGATCCACATCCTGGAAATATCTTTGCAATGCAGGATGGGCGTATTGCTTATGTAGACTTTGGTAACGTTGCCGTTCTGAGTCAGGTAATTTGAGTTCAACGGTTCTGTATCTAGCAACCTTAACAAGTGACATATGCTTCTTGTCATAGTGATTTTCACATCTGTATATTGACTCTGTTGTCGCTCATAGTCTAACTAAATGCTTTCTTTCTCAGCAAAACAAACAAATTTTGATTGATGCTGTAGTCCATGCGGTTAATGAAGACTATGGGGAAATGGCAAATGATTTCACTAGGCTCGGGTTCTTGGCCAAGGGTACTGATGTTTCTCCTATCGTTCCAGCTTTAGAAGCCATCTGGCAGAATTCTGCGGGGAAAGGACTTGCGGATTTCAACTTCCGAAGTGTTACAGGTATGTACTGTTTTATGCATTCCCTGACAAAATAAATTGCTTTTCCTTCTTTGCAAATCTGAGGGAATGGGGTCATGTTTTTTTGTTGTTGCAGGCCAATTCAACAAGCTTGTGTACGACTTTCCTATCCGTATCCCGGAGCGGTTCTCTCTTGTTATTCGTTCTCTACTTACGCAGGAGGGTATATGTTTCACGTTGAAGCCTGATTTTAAATTTCTTGAGGTGAAGTCGCATTTTGATTCCTCTTGTCAATTATAGGCTAGCTCACATAAATCCTGAATTGAGCAGATACTAGGTAATAATATGCTCATTGACATTTTCCCTTCCCACACTAAAAGTTGGCCATTTGTTTTGTCTAGGTTGCTTATCCATATGTGGCAAAGCGTCTCCTAACGGATCCAAATCCTGCACTTCGGGAACGCTTGATACAGGTTTACTGATAATTCTGGTGTCATCTCTCTTTAAATGAAACGTTAAACTGTTATGAAATAAGAGATCTTGTTGCCAACCACCTTTCCAGGTTCTATTCAAAGATGGTAATTTCCAATGGAAAAGGCTGGAAAACCTCATATCGCTTGCAAAGGAAAACGTCGGCCAAATGAGTAGCAATCCTGCTCTACGAGTTAAGCGTGTGTAAGTAAAACCAGAATGATGTATAAGCATTCTTCCCAAATCTCTCAATCGGTCCACCTCGTGAAGCTTAAGTTCTTAATCCATATTTTCTCGCATTGGATATATTTTCAGGGAGAGTAAGCTTGACTTGACAGATACCATCAAGGATGGAGCTCGTCTTTTCCTCCTTGATGAAGGCATCCGCAGGAAACTAATTCTTGCACTCACGGAAGACTCAAAGCTTCATGTAGAAGAGGTTTGTAGCAGAATATTAGGTTATATCATTCCATTGACACTTGGCCCTCTATAGATAAAAGCAGTAACTTTACTATTTGGTCTTTCAGCTTGTGGACGTATACAAATTGGTTGAAGAAGAAGTAGACATTCCCACTCTGGCCATGCAAGTCGTGCAAGGTAAGTATATTCCCACCATCTGACATTCTGTAAACATGGGAACCTTAACAAGTAGTTTTGTATGAGATATTAAAGAAATTAAATAAATATTTTTCTTTGGATTTGAATGCAGATTTACCGAATGTTTTTCGGGATTTCGTGCTGTCATGGAGCAACTCGGTGTTATCCGACAGATGATGATGAATCGGCTTATCACCTCTGTAGGGTGGCTCTTATGAAGAGGAAAGAGGTAGTTTTACAAGGGAGGAAAACGTAGATTAATACAGTTTTAATCTTCGGTGCATTTATACATGTTACAAGTAAATCTAAATAGAGCATACGTGTAATTATATAGAAGAAGCACAACACACAAACTTCACTTGTTGCTCCTTTTTGGTCTCTGACGTTGTCTATAATGTAATACATACACTAACTAACATTAATCGACGTCATTCAAACCAAAGCTGTGTAGTGTTCGCACAACACTGATTGACAATCTCTGGCTCAAAAGAAATGTTATTAGTGTATATCTGCACTGTATGGCACGGGTATAAACTGGAGGACCCTTATCAAGCGAGTTGCGACTACTGACATACACATGAAACCATTGTTATTGTAAACGTTCCACCACTATTTCACAACCAAGCTCCCAATGGATCAAATTAGTTGGGAACTTCTTCTTTCTTAGTTTGTAAAGTCCATCTATCTGTAGCAGGGCCCAACATTGTAGAAAGACCCAGTTAAAGCATCTCATTTGTTATTATTATTTTGGTTAAGGAATTGTTTAAGAATATCTAAAAGTCAAGGGCTGACAAATATAGAGTAAAATCATTTACTTTTTTTCTTTTAATTATTTAAAGCGTAAATACAATTTCAAATTCTATAAATGAAAAGAAAAAAGCCACAGAAAAATTGGGAAGCGACTTTAAATAAGACATTTATCTTTGTAATATTATCTGCATTTCAAATTTCCATGTAGTTTGAACATTGACTAAAAGTATTATAATAAAAAACATATACAGATCAATATAATAGTACTACTATTTAAAGAAAGTAAAAAGTAAAAGGTCGTCACAAAAAAATTAAGACCAATCAAACCTTCATTTAATATGATTAAAAGGTACAAATAAATGTACTACTTGCATCGAAAAGGTGAAAAATAAAGAGCGGCTTGTTCCCTCTACCAACTGCGAGAAGAGAAGCACTATCCCCACAAGAAACCCCCATCTCGTCCTCTTCCCCTTCAAAACTGCCAATCTCAAAAGGTCAGCCCCTTCCTCTTCGACTTTTCGATTCGATCATACTCCTCAAATCTCGCTCCTCCTCCTCTCTGTCTATATCATTACTTAAATTCGATTTGGTTGCTTAACGGTTGATTCACCAATTCGCTTCGTCTCTGTTTTACTCGGATCCGCTTCTAGTTTTTTGATTTAGGGTTTGGATTCGTTTTCTTCTTTTAGGTATGTGATCTGTTGATTGCATTCTTTTGTTCACAGATCGTTTTTAACAGCCTCGTTTACATGCTTATGCAGACATAGCAAGGAAATGACGTAGAAGAAAGGGTTTCATTTTGCGGATCTCTAAGAGCATAATAATAATAATAAAAGTTTGGAACTTTATGGAACTTGTTTGCGAAAAGAAGCTTCAACAAGCAAACACCACCTTTTGCTCCACGACGATCATCAACTGGGATGATTTAGTTTGCCCCATTTGCTTGGACTCCCCTCACAACGCCGTCCTCCTCCAGTGCTCTTCTTACCAAAACGGATGCCGTGCCTTCGTCTGCAACACTGATCACCTCCACTCCAACTGCCTTGATCGTTTCATCACCGCCTGTGGAACAACAACAGACTCCCCTCCCCCTCCTGCTCCTGATGGTGACACACTGTCTAAGGTTCTGGAAGAGAACTGCAAACCGGTGTGTCCACTCTGCAGAGGAGAGGTCACCGGGTGGGTGGTTGTGGAAGAAGCTCGTGTTCTTCTCGACGAGAAGAAACGTTCCTGCGAGGAACACCGGTGCAGGTTCACCGGTACTTACGCCGAGCTTCGGGAACACGCTAAGTCAGAGCATCCGGACTCTCGCCCTTCCAAGATTGATCCGGCGAGGAAGCTTGACTGGGAGAATTTCCAGCAGTCGTCTGAGATTATCGACGTGCTGAGCACGATTCACTCTGAGGTTCCGAGAGGTGTGGTGTTAGGAGACTATGTGATTGAGTATGGAGATGATGATGGCACTGGAGATGAGTTAGAGGATGTTCCTGGCAATGCAGGGAGCAGCTGGTGGACTTCTTGTATTTTGTATAAAGTGTTTGATAATATAAGGAATGCGAGGAGGAATCGAAGAAGGTCGAGGATGATGATTAATGAGAGTAGGAGAGGGAGTCGCCGCTCTAGCTATGATAACTCCAACTCTGATGATAGCAGCAGCTCAGTAGCGTCGATAGAGTTCCCTGTGTATAGAGTAGATGAGATCGATGATGAGTTCATCACCACCACCACAGGTGGAATTAACACAAGTAGCGCTATGCATCAAAGGTTAGAATCATCATCTACTCCTTTAGTTACTCTTTATATTATGATATGGTTGCATAATAGACGTTGTTTGATTGATGATGCTAGGTTCTCTCTGGTTTACAATTCAAGAAGGCGTCGTTCTCGCTTCTATGCAAATTAGGGTATCAATGCTGTCTCTACCTGTTCTATCTTCTTGGAAGCAAATGAAGCAGACCAGCCTACTCGTAGCCCAGTGTTGTTCTTGGTTTTGAACCTCTCTCTTCTTTTCTCGTCTTTCAATACAAATTTTATTTTAGGTTTGTTTGTCTTGTGACATGTACTGTTCCTTGTACAAAAACCATAAACAGGAAAAAAAAAACCAAAAAAGCTTTTTTTTGGATATTGTACCATGTTTCGTTCGTTGTCTCTTAGATGCTGTCTTTCAACTGTGAATGTATGCTGAGAGATGTAACTTTAATAGTTATGTTTTAAAAGCTCAGCCTTATTATCACAAACATTCAACTTTGTCAAAGTACATGGAACAGTTCACACAATTCAAAAGGAGAAGAACAGAGAGAGACTAATATGGGACGTTATTGGGCAAGTTTCTTATGACATTACTCTTCATTGCCATCTTGGTACGCATTGTCTCGCCTCTCTTGTTCATCTCTTTGAGCGCTTTCCTCTTCACTCTATCCTCTTTCGTTGGCACCGTCTTCAGACCAAGGCTCTTGTACCTGAAAGTTTACCATTTACAGAACTTGATGATTCTCTAGTCTAATAGGTTTGAATGATTAATGGATTTGGAGACAAAACCTTGAAGATAGAGAGGCAACAATCTGGTTACTGTTCTGAGAACTTGGGCGCGGCTTCTGTCTATAGTAACGCATGAATTCACGGGACCCTAGAGTCCTAGACGTTGTTGTGTTCTCAGTTCTCTCGGTGATCACGAGCTCAGAACCACCAACTAGTTCTACAGCGTTGTCTGTTTCACCAGCCACGACTATCTGGTCTCCAGTTTCATCAACGTAGCTGCTCAAATATGATAGGATAATGCACTAAGATTGGCATAAAAAAAGAGGAATAAAGATGAGAACAAGAATATAATAAGATACGAGTAGAAACCTGCTGCTGTAGTCGTAGAACTCTTCTAGTTCAGCATCTTCCTCGTCATCACCATCACCATAATGCAATTTGCAATGACTCTTTGCTTCCATATGCTTTCTCACAGCTTCTAAGCTGCTGAACGCATGGCACAGCTCACTGCAGTAGAGACACATGAAGTCTCTCTTGACCTGAATGAGAGAAAATAAGAGTTAAAGCTTCACAACAATGAACACCCAATGCTAAACTGATGAATAGAACCTTAAGACCGAGGTAAGTGAGAAGCCCTTCTGGATCTTTAAGATACTCAACATCCGGAACGAAGAAACCATGGTGCTTATGCATGTGAACCATACAGCTCTCTAAACTCTTATGTTTCTTCTCACACATCAAACAGGAGGTCGGATCCAGCTCATACTTGTCTTCATCAGCTCCTGACTCATTCACGTTCAACTTAGACAAAGAATCCAAGGCTTCTTCAGCATCAGCCAGTTCCTCATCTGAACCAGCCTCCACCCACTCATCATCACTCTCCTCGTTATCCCTGTTCCTGAAACGGCGAGGAAGTGGCGTGACTATCGCTACATCCTCATCACCGTTGCTTGTTCCCCCTTGCGAAACCCGCAAAACGTGGCTCCGTGACTTGAGATGCTGCTCATGAGCCTTGGAGCTCCTGTAACCTTTACCACAGGCTCCGCACGTGTAAAGCATAGGCGCTTCATCTGATTTGCCTTTCTTCTCCAGAGCAAGTGCAGATTGTCTAGCCTCAAACAACTCTTCCGTAACCCCAGGAACTCCAGCTACCTACAACGTATTCAAATGCTACATATGAATAAAGGTGAAGCCTTTTCTATAGAGAAGTGATAAAGTTTAGATTTTTTTTTTTATCTGAGGAACTTTTTCTTCTTATCTACGCAAAGCCATCGGAATAGAAGTTTTCCGACAAAACAAAGTAATAAACCGACAAAAATGAATGACCTTGCGTTTGAGATTGTAACGGTGCCAATCGGAGCTGTAATGAAGCTTTCGTTCAGCTTCGTTCTCGAACTCCATGTTACACGCGTTACATGTTAAGCCTGGCATCTCTCACCCTCTCGATCGATTCAAAACAAGAGAAATGAAGAGATCAATCGATTCCAATGGTTTTTGCTCTTTTCGTTGATGTTGTGTGAATGCTCTCTCTGCCCCTTTTCACTTTAGCAGAGAAGTTTATTGGGCCTATGGTTTGGTTATTGGGCGGCAAATGTTAAAGCCTATTGAATTATTGCACTAACAGGTTTATCCAATACAATACCCTATTCAATTTTTTAATTATTTTTGTTAAAAAGAGTTTTGTTGTTTCATAATAATATAATAATGTTTTAACTTTATTAGAAACCATGTGAGTTATATATTTATTATTTTTATTTGTAATAATTAAATAAACTAGTTTTTTTTTTTTTAAAACGGTTAAATCCAGCTTTATAAAAAACGCAGACTTAACTCGTAGATAAGAATACATCTCACAATAAACTTTTATTCGAGTATTCAAACGAATGTAAACCTATATCTGTGTAATCAATAGAAATCGAACCAGAGTTTTACAATATTAGATCCGAAGATCTCTCAAATTAATCACCATTAGTCTAATTCACGTTGGTTAAACTAGTTCTTTTTAGTTAAAACACCACTATTGAACTAATAATTTTGTAGAATTTCATTTTTTTCTCAAATCTCACCTTATTGAATCTAGTATGCCTTTTCAAGTATTACTTACAATTTAAAAATATTGTATATATTTGGATGTTTTTAATATATGTTAAATCTAAAAATAATTAATATATTTAAGATATAAATCTATTTTGGATACATTCGGATATCCAAAATACTTTGACTTGAGTTTTAGTTTTTTATATACTAAAATTTTAAACTTGTTCGGATATTTAATCAATTTCGGTTCAGACTTGTTACTATTTTTACGGATCAGATTCAGTTTGGTTTCCCAAATTCAATTTTTTGTCCAACCCGAAATCAAATTCTTTCTATTTTGTTTTCGAGATGTTTTAATGTTGAAAAACAAACATGAATTTCAATTTTTTTAAATGATTAGTGATTTTAATTAACCGCAGCCCTGTAATTTAGGAAACTGACCGGATGTGGAAAAATAAATTAAAAAAAAAGGAGAGGAAGGAGAACAAGAAGACGACAAATAACGAGAAATCTCTCTCTGCTGTTATAGAAAAAGAAAAACGAGAAAACACCAACGACTCTGTTTCTCTCTCCCTCCCTCCCTTCTCAACATGGATTCCGACGCCGGACCACGTCAGCCTCGATCCGGAGGCAAGATTGTTCGACCTCGCCGGAGAGCCGTTGTCAGGACGCCCTACGACCGCCCTGCTCCAAGATCCAGGGATCCTCCTCCTCCTCAGCAAAACCCTAGTTGGATCTCCAGGCTCGTTTACAAACCTGTCACCGTTATTGCCTCCGGCGCCGGCAAATTCATTTCTTCCGTCGTCTTCTCTGAATCTTCCTCCTCTTCTTCTGACGACGACGAGGATTCATCCTCCTCAGGTATGTGTGTATTAATCTCATTCATTTGGGTTCAGACAAGATTAGTTTGTAAGAAAAAAAAATTGAATCTCTGGTTTAATGTTTGGTCGGAATCTTAAATATACTCTTTCATTTGAAAATGTGGATTTTTTTATTTAAAGCTTCCACCTTTTTTTTCTATTTCCTTCAATAATGTCACTTAATTGCAGTGAAGCATTATACTTGCTTAACTTCTAACATCATCATCCTGCAGCGTGTGTCTTCTTTATTCTCTTTCCAAGTAAATATTTATATGTCCTCTTCCTTGTTTTCAGATATTGAAGGTGATGAGGATGTTGAGAAGAACATTACTGATTTTCTCGAAGATGAAACAATGGTTGAGGTACTTAACCACCACTACCTTACTCGTTTTGGTGATATATATATGCTATGCCTTGTTTTTAATTTACTTAGAGACCCGTTCGTATTGTTGCTCTTCAAATTCATTCTTCAACAGAAATTATTCAGCTTTATTGGCCTAATAGATGGTGTTACCAAAGGTTGTAGTTTGATTATTTGGATGGTTTTGTATTATTGAGTCTACCGTTTTATGAGCTTCTTTTAGCATCTGTGTCAATGGTTTTGTAGAACAACTTTGTATTTTTGATGGAAGCCTAATTTCGGTTTATATGGATTTGTGGAGTTAATAAGATGTGTTCTTGTGTTAATATGACCCTGTGAATGTCCAGCAGTCAGCCATCCAAGGACTCAGTTCTAAGCATGTAATTGAGCAGCTTCTCATGCAAGAAACATTTGCAAGGTATTTGGGAAGTGTCTGGACATATACATCTCTTTAATTGAAAATATATCTGTGATATTCTTTATAATGAGATTGTTAAGCTATTGATGTGTATGTTGTTTCAGGGAAGAGGGCGATAGATTAATAGATATCATCAAGGCGAGAGTTGTTGATCATCTCAGTGTCCCCGATGCTAATGATGAGGGGAGGCACAGTGATAATGGATTGACAAATGGTGTGTAACTAATATCATACTGTTCAAGCAAACGGGATTAGTCTATGTGATGACATCTTCTCGCTCTTTTTTTTTTGTAGAGGTGAATGTGGGTGAAATGTCCAACAAAGCTGTCATGGAAGCAAAAAGATGGTTGGAGGAGAAGAAATCAGCATCAAAGTCTATAGTAAGTTCAGGAAACTCTGCTTCTCGTCTATGTGCTCTGAGACATTGTTTTCTCTAGCGAAAGTAGCTTTAAGTATGACCGTATCATGTGCTGATAGTTTTTCTTCACTAATGTGCCTTCCACCACATATAGTTTCTTCTCCAATGTGTTTTAGCAATGATAACCACCTCAGTTTTTTTTTGTTTTCAACTTTTAGGCGACTGAAGATGGTGGTGGATCGCCAGTGGATGTGGCCAAGTCATATATGCGAGCTCGTCTGCCATGGGGTTCTCCAGCTGTGAACAGTTCAGAGTTTCAGTCGCCATCACCAGCAGGGATGCAAGTTATCAAGGAAGGGACGCCGTTTCCTTTTAGCGCTGGAAACTTTTCCTCTTCCAAGGTGCAGTAAATACTTTTCTTATGACTCTCTCAAAGTCATCTTTCTGATTTTGGAAATCAAACTGCAGCTGCGAAGGAGATCCCGTTCTAATCATACATGGAATATTCAAGATGAAATTCGCAAAGTCAGAGCTAAAGCAACAGAGGAAATGCTTAAAACTGTATCCCCCCGTAGTGTACCATCATTGAAAGTTGATGGAGGTGCTCAAGGTGTCTTTTTTCTTTTTAACTTTATTAACATGTGTAATAAGATAAAGCTGAAAGTAATTTCTGTTCTGGTTACATGTAGTAACTCTTTTTGTTTCTATTTTTTTTCAGCTATACAGATTGAGCAAAGCGTGGTCCTACCAAATCAGGTATAACACACCCTTTACACTCTGTGTCTATAGCAAGAAGGGACTTGCAGGTTTAATCTTTTTTTTCTTCTTCCATTGTGTTTTACTTGATTGAAGACTACGGAAGCTAATCAAGCCGTTGAACAACCAAGAGTTATACACACTAGATCTCGTTAGTCTATCCCATCATCCGTTTTTTTTTTGTATACACTCTCTCATCTTCGATTCAAGTCTCGTCTCATGGATTTTTAACCTTTTCTGCTAAAGGTGGAGTTGGTTTAGACAAGAAATTTGTCTCCACACAAGGAGCTGGTGTTGATGACTCCAATGATGTTGATAATGACTTTATCCAGCCTAGCTCCACTATTGGAGAGACCACAAATGGTAACAATTTAGATGTATTGAAAATAGCTTTGGTTTGTGGGTGGGTTCTCTTTATTAACTTGTTAAACTAATGCAGCTGTCTTGGCTCCTGGAGAAACTTTGGATCCAACTGGGAGCTTTTGTATCCCAAAGGATGTGTTTGAAACATCAAAGGAAGCTGATGATATAGCCAACGGCTTCCCATCTTCATCACCTAGGTGCAAAAAATAAAACCACTCTTTTCGAATAAAACTGGCTTAATTGTATGATTGGTTTGAGATAAGATGATGATAGTACTTCCTAGTAAGCAAAACCTTTTTTTTTTTTCAGTTCACCAGTGGCTATTGAAGCTGAGGCTTCTGTTCGTATAGTTGAAACTCCTGGTGATGATGATATCACGGTAAGGAATGGTGGCTTAGATGGTGGGATTGATAACAACGAAAGCAATGATAGTGACTCAAGGGCCTCGCACAACAGTTCAAGCACGCATGAAAAAGAGTGGCTCCCAGGAGACCAGTCTCTACCCAACTCAAACTCAAACTCAGCAAGTAGCAGCCCTGGTACGAGCAAGGTGTTGGCACCCACGAGAAGAGGAGGACGAGGAGGCCGAGGTAGGGGAAGAGGTAGAGGAGTTCGAGGCAAAGGACGGGGCAAATAAAACTTTAAGGAGAGCTGTACACAAAGGAACACAGTGCAGTAGGAGAGTATGATTATGAGGTAGGATTATGTGACATGTATTTTTTAGATACCAGTTCTACTCTGTTTGTCTACCCAAATGTCTTTTGTCATTTCGTTATCTCTTTAGGTTTTTATTGTACTGTTTTCTAGTATTTGAGTTAGGATGGATTTGACTTGTGGTGGAGGTATGTCAAACTGTGTCTCTCTGTGTTATTTAATTTCTGATTGTTTAATGTTTTTATTGTTGCAAGTTTGAAACTTGGTTTCGTTCTAGCTGACAAAGCTTTCCACTTTGAAGATGGGATTCAGTACTGTACTTTTCTTTTCCAATTCTAAATAAAAAGAATTTTATTTGACCAAAAAGCCAAGCACCTGACTGTTTGGAATCAATCCCAACGCAATATCAAACCATCTTCAGTCTATTATATCGAAACTGTGACATGATCCGATATAGTAGCAACTATTCTCAATAGTGGATAAGATTACTATCAGATCAGAAAGCATGACGAAAGAATGAATGAATGAATGGTTAAATCCTTATGAATCTAGTGTCACAACTTTATTTCTTATGTCAACTTGGTTTAATCCAAAGTACAATAAGCAGTACGAGAATTTTTTTTTACCGAGACAGAAGAAGCGAAGTGAGACAGAACATAACTAAAGAAAAATAAAACAGACGGAATAAAAAAAAAAGGAAGCAGAAGAAGAAGAAAACGAACAAGACCCAATGAGCAGCGATCGAAGCTAATAAAGACAGAAGAAGAGCTTCAGCTTATAAAGGGCAATACGAACACGAAGCCTTAGAAATCATTGTGTTTGGTCGGAATAAGATAACTTCCTTCTTTTGTGTTCGGTCTTCTTGTCGTTTGTCTGAATTCTGGGTCAATATTTGGCCAAAAAAAAAAAGGTTATTCCTTTTTTTTTTCAATTCAATCTTCAAACACTTGTTTCTCTGCTTCCAAGCTTGGGGCCCGCTTCTCATTCCCCCGCTTCCTCCATCTTCATTTCGAATTCGTTGCTCTGTTCTCAAGCTCGAATCTTTCTTTTTTTTTTTCTTCTCAAACTCCACTGATCTCGATTTGCTCCAGCTGGAATTCTCAAAGTTGTTAGCTTTACGAATTGGGCGTTAAAGAGAAATGCTGGATTGTTCTGTTCTGCTCTGATTCAGTTTCGTCTTCTTACCCGCTCGTGAAGTTGGTGAGATTGTCTTTCTTGAGGGATTGATTTGGGTAACTTTGAGCTTCTAGGGTTTGTAAGTATATATCCTGATACTGAATCAGCTATAAAGGTTGGAGTTTTAAGGCTCTTGGTGTAAGCTGGATTGTAGATGATGATGATGATGATGATGATCTCTGTTTCTCTAGGGTTTTGATTTTGAGGAGATGAGATTTGGCTTTGCATTGTAATGTCTCCTAGATTTACAAGTTGGGAGTGTCAAGTTCTTGAGATGCTCCTGGGTTTGAGTTGAGTATAATAAGTTTATATGAGTTTGATCTATTGGTGTCAAAGATAACTAAGACGCTGAGAGGGTGGGAGCATCTTGTTGTCTCCTCTGTTTCCATTTTAGAAGAAAGAAGCATAAAGAGAGAGAGAAGTATGCAAGGTGCTGAAGATCACAGGATTGATCTGGCTGAGCTGAAACTGCATATTGTGAAGAAGATTGGGGTTGAAAGATCTAGAAGGTATTTTTATTACTTGGGTAGGTTTCTGAGTCAGAAGCTTACTAAGAGTGAGTTTGATAAGTCATGTCAACGTCTTTTGGGGAGGGAGAATCTTCCTCTACACAACAAGTTGATTCACTCCATCTTGAGAAATGCATCTCTTGCTAAATCCCCACCGCACAGAACCAAATCTTTGGTGCTTGGGAAAGAAGATGGACCTGAACAAACCGGCGGATCTCTCATCCCTAACCATAATAGGAATGACCCGGTTTTGTCAAATGGGGTGTTACACAAGGCTCGGTCTGGGACAGCTAGAGATAGGCCTAGTCCACTTGGGCCAAACGGAAAGGTTGGTAGTCTGCTGCATCATCAGACACTTTGTAGTAGAGAGAACGGGAACTTTGGTCCTTCTGCTTATCATAGGCCAGGTCTGTATTCTGATGAAAGAGGCGGTGCGTTTCCTTGTCCTGCTGAAAGACTGAGTATACCGGATAAAGGCAAAGTCACAGCTCAAGTTAGCAGAGATGATGACAAGGCTCAAGAGGAGCAAGGTAGATTGGTTCTTTCCAAGAGTCCTGTAATGGCACCTCTAGGGATTCCATTCGGTGGGACCCGCAGAACAGTTCCAGCTTCGACCAGGGCTGACTTCATTAGTTGCTATGACAGTGGTGGACTATCAGAGACAGAGATGCTGAGAAAGAGGATGGAGAACATTGCAGTAGCACAGGGTCTTGGAGGGGTTTCACCGGAGTGTTCTACTATGTTAAATAGCATGTTGGACGTGTACCTGAAGAAACTGATCAAGTCATGCTTTGATTTGTCTGGAGCTCGGTCTATACCTGGAAACCAAAGTTCAGACAAACTGCAGAGCCGAGACAAGACTGTAAATGGGGTGTGGCCGAGTAATGGTTTGCAGATGCAAACTATCAACCAACCTTATGGCTTAACGCAAGAACAGCATCCGGTGTCTTTGCTTGACTTTAGAGTTGCAATGGAGCTAAATCCACATCAACTTGGCGAAGACTGGCCATTGCTTCGGGAGAAAATTTCTATGCGTTCATTTGAAGAAGGGGAAGGGGTGTGAAGGAAATGTTTGGGATGTTGGATGTTGCAAATTGTCTAAGTAAGCTGCTCTGGTCCCATAAAGAAACTGGCAAGTGTGGTTTTGGTCCAGTGGACCTGATGGCTGAGAGACACATCTTCCTTCTGCTGCAGCAGAATCAGGGCCGGTTATAATGCAGCTAAAGCCCAAAGAAGCGTATGCGAATGCAAAATACGTGTTGTTGTTGTTAAGATCAGCGGCCATCCCAGCGAGTTTCAAGCTCTGTGCAACACGCAGGCTGATAAGGGGAAGTTTTGGCAGAGATACTTTGGGTTTTAAGGTGGGAGCAAGGTACAAACAATCATGTAATAGCTACAGTATTGCTGTGTATGTAACATAGTCATAGAGTTTGTTTAGGATTTATATCTTGAAAAGACTTTTTACCTGCATTTACTTTTACATTATTGTTTTTCTCATTTCAATGAAAAAAGGTTATTTTTATAGTCCGCAATGTCTGTGGTGTTAACTGGCTATCATGATAGTGAGAAGATTGTTGTTCACACACCATCATCGTCTCGTTAGAGTTGGGCACCAATTCTTCATCCGCAACCACTCTTGCACACACTTTAAATGGTATGTGTGCTCACAGTGAGTGTAGCCTCCTAGCTTCATCGCCTATTGTATGTATGCTCTTCCTGATTTCACATATATATACTCGTATCAGTTCCATCATCATCATCGATGAAAGACTTGTAATCATAAAATATTTCCATTAAACTCTATGTATGGCACCCGTAACGTTATGCCTTTTAGATATCATGTGCTTCTCGTGGAAGAGAGGCCTAGGTTCATACTAAGTTGAATTACGTTTCTGCTTTCTCCTCCTTTTAGTATATCTCTTGGTGAGACAGAGCTTTCATTCCTAGCAGTTTCAAGACGTAGTGATTGGTAGGTACTTCTGCTGGCCGTGTGAAGAAGCTAATTGATTCAATGGAAGGAGTCATGAAAGGAATCCCAACAGGTTTATCTGAGTTTCGTTCATTTAGCTGAATGATTTTAGGCACAAAGCATGAATCTAGCCCAACTTACACAACTTTTGCTGCATGATTTTGTAATAACAATTTTGAAGTGCAGAAGCTAGGAAAGGTAATAACAAGAAGAGCAGAGCCGCCGTGATACCTCAAAAGAAAAGCATACTGCTGCAGCTGCAGAGCAAATAAATTCTATAATTCGTTCCAAGTATTAAGTATTTTCAAAGCCGACATTATTTGGACTTGGTCATTTTAAATAGTTTGTCTCTTCTGCCTATGATATTGATAGTTTGCTGAGTTTGTCTTTTATATAATAAGATATATATATTTTCAAGCACCAACTTATTTGAGTTTCAACAGTTTTAAGTGTTGGAGTGTGCTTAACTTTGCATGGTTCCTGATTGTAAGGTTACTTAAACTCTGACCTTTTAAAATGGTTTCCACACCAGGTGTTAGTATAGTTAACAAAGGTCTGTCATCAACAAGGAGTACTTGTTGGTGGGGTGTTCTTTTAACCTGTGTTTGTCTTTGTGGTTCTTTCTCAGACAAATCTCATCTTTCATCTCATGAGAAAGTCTTTCTCATCATCTGACTTAATTGGCAACTCTAGTTGTAATCGTAGTTTCTAAATAAATAATAATTACTTGGACAATCTAACGTTTGAGAATTAAAATGTCAATAGTCATCAAAGTAAAAGCAAAGATAAAAGTTGTAAACAAACTTTAGTTATTTAAATAAAACGCGTGCATCCCTCGTCTCAGACGTGATGCCTTCAAAGTTTCTATCACAGCCCCATACGTACGAATCGGTGTCACTGTCGTAATTCATCAATTCGTGGCCGACCAAGTAAAGTCTGTCATACTCAACCTTACGAACATATATGAACAGGCGTTCGAACAATCGGCAAATGAAACATGTGATGATCAAGAGGAAGAAGGCTGGCCAAACTAGCCGCTGCTGGATGGCGTAGGTTGCACCGAAAGCGCCAAGGAAGAGAGAGACCACATATGGGACGATGAGAGACACTAATAGAGTCTGTATGGCTGAGCCTACAACACTTCCAATCAACCAATTC
This sequence comes from Raphanus sativus, assembly GCF_000801105.2. Lineage (NCBI taxonomy): Eukaryota > Viridiplantae > Streptophyta > Magnoliopsida > Brassicales > Brassicaceae > Raphanus > Raphanus sativus. The sequence continues at coordinate 36,368,368 of NC_079512.1, forward strand.
AGGGGAAGTTGGTCGATTCCTTCTCTTTTGATCCTCTCAATCTTTCCCTGCCAAGCAGCGGTTTGGAACCAGTCGATCTCAGTGAAGACAATCTGAGCAAAGAAATAGAGTCGAGAGTCATCAGCTCCGTGTGTTTTTTTTTTCATTCTATTGAAAGAAAAAAAAACTCCTTACTTGATAGGACCAGATGAGAAGGGGCACTAATCCAATAAACCACTCTTGGAGTAAAGAATAAAAACGTAAGAATCTCGAAAGAAAGTTGATATACCATATGTGAAACAGGCAAATAGAGATCGGTGTAAACCGTTTATTACAGGACTTTTTCGGCATTGATTAAACTCAAAACCTGAGTAATGGGATTCGTAAGGGAGGAATCGAACCCTATGACCTACAACATCACTTATCATTCTCATCTTCCAAAATCCAAAACGTTCAAGAAGAAACTCAGCAAAAAAAAAATAGAAAAGAAAGAAAAGAGAACCAACACACACTCTTTAAGCACTAGCTTCTAACCATCCATGATCATCCTGGTGCGACTCTGACCCTCCTCCACCTTCAACAGAAGCTTCTTCCTCACCCTTGTCTTCTCCTCCATACATCTTTCTCCTAGCTTCCTTACGAGCTTCCCTACGAGCCTCTTTCTTAGCAATATTCAAATCCTTGAACCCTTGCTCGAACTTGGCCTCATCCTCAGGAGTGAAGAAGGCTACTTCCATCTGACCTAGCTCAGCGTATCTCTGCTCCACTTTGGTTTTCCAGAAAAGACCCATCTCAGTGTCCATCTTCTGGTAGGGTGTTTTCAGCAAGTACTCGTCTATCCCTCCTGCTTTGTCGATGCAGCGGAGAGCGTGCGTTGTGACTTTGACTTTAATGTGACGGTCGAATATGTAGCTGAACAATCGCTTCTCCTGTACGTTCGGTTTCCAACACCTTCTTGACCTGTTCTCAAAATCAAACCACACAAAGTCTTAACAACTTTTTGATTTAACAGAACTCACATCCATATCCCTATTTTACTTACAAAGATAACAGATAAAGGTTGTAACTTTACAAGTCACTGTTGCATCTCTAAGCAGCTAAGATTCGGAAAAGCTAAATGAATCGGTTACAAACGCAAATCACAGTCTCTAAAGCAAACGCAAGCTAACAAGGGGACGCCACAAACGAATGAATACACATTAGAAATAAAGAGATCAAGTAAGAAACTGTACTTGTTGCCACCGTCTTCACTGACGCGGTTTCCGTACTGGATATGGCGGCCGGCGTAGAGACCGCGTTTGGCTCTCCCCATCACGACTTTTGAATCGGGAACGCAGGCCTTGAGCTTCTCTTTCAGCTCCGGCGTCAGAGTCTCCGCTCCGACCTTCTTCACTAGCTTCTTCATCATCTCGTTCCCTCTGAACGCCATTTTCGTTTCTCCTCCGAAAGCTCGCAGATCGCTAAACCCTATTCTTCTTCGTCTTCCCCAAATCTATGTAATGCTTGGTATAACGCGGTTTAGTTAGTAAACCGGATAAATTAATATCCGGTAAGATATTAACCAGGATTAGAAATTACAATTGCTTTAACTTCTATTGGACTGGGCTTTTAATTAATGGGCCCTTAAGGTTGACTCGCTCCTCCCGTTCTTCGTTTCGACGAGTAAACACAAGACGAATCCCACCAATAAATAATTTTTTTCTCTATCTCACTTTGTGCTGCGACTGTTTGAGATCCAAAATCTCTATTGGATCAAAAGCTTTCTACCTCCGTTGATCTCCTCCTTCTCTCCTCGATCTCACGCCTCTGAGGTTCGTTCATCTCTCTGCTAAACTTTCGACACATGGTTTCAAATTTTGTAGAGATCGATCCTCGTTTGCGTTTTCCTTTGTGTATATCTACATTGCCTCGGCGTCCTTTTGTTTGATCTCGATCTGATTCCGTTAGGAGCCTAGGTTTGAGTGAGACTACGAACTAGATTCGATAGCGGCTCTTCAAATCTAGGGAGCTAAAAGCTTATAGAGATGGCATTTTGATTTTTTTTTTTTTTTAATTGATGCAAAGCTTTAACGATTTATCTTGACGGTTTGATTGTAGTTGTGGTATAGCCATGTTCATTGCTGGATCTGAGGATTTACATTTTGTCTACGTTTTGCATCTTTCGACATTGCCGAATTTTCTTCTGTAATTGTGATGTTTGCTTATAATTCATGGATTGGTGAAAAAGAGATGTTAATCATAGGCACCTTTTTCAAAAATTAAGTTTTCTTCATTTCGCTTTTTGTGCAGGACCGTAAAAGATGGACAAATCCAGCACCTTGCTTGTACACTATGACAAAGGGACTCCTGCAGTTGCCAAGGAGATTAAAGAAGCTCTCGAAGGAAATGATGTGGAAGCCAAAGTTGATGCCATGAAGAAGGCCGTTATGCTTTTGCTGAACGGTGAGACCATTCCGCAGCTTTTCATAACGATCATAAGATATGTGCTGCCTTCTGAGGACCACACCATCCAAAAGCTTCTGCTGCTGTATCTGGAGCTGATTGAAAAGACGGATTCTAGGGGGAAGGTGCTGCCTGAGATGATTTTGATATGCCAGAATCTTCGGAACAACCTTATGCATCCTAATGAGTACATTCGCGGAGTGACGCTGAGGTTTCTCTGCCGGTTGAAGGAGACTGAGATCGTGGAGCCTTTGACTCCATCAGTGTTGCAAAATCTGGAGCACCGCCATCCGTTTGTTCGTAGGAATGCAATTCTGGCCATCATGTCGATTTATAAGCTTCCAAATGGCGACCAGCTCTTCGTGGATGCACCTGAAATGATCGAGAAAGTTCTGTCAACAGAGCAAGATCCGTCGGCCAAGAGAAATGCATTTCTAATGCTCTTTACCTGTGCTGAAGAACGAGCTGTGAATTATCTTCTGAGCAATGTTGACAAGGTTTCAGACTGGAATGAATCGCTTCAGATGGTGGTGCTGGAGTTGATTCGAAGTGTGTGTAAGACTAAACCATCAGAGAAGGGGAAATACATTAAGATTATAATTTCTCTGTTGAGTGCCACTTCCTCTGCAGTTATCTATGAATGTGCTGGGACGCTTGTTTCTCTCTCATCCGCCCCTACTGCCATTAGGGCTGCTGCCAACACTTACTGTCAACTTCTTCTCTCTCAGAGTGACAACAATGTGAAGCTTATTTTGCTCGATCGGTTGAGTGAGCTTAAGTCATTGCACAGAGATATCATGGTTGAGTTGATAATAGATGTGCTCAGAGCACTCTCAAGCCCGAACCTTGATATCCGTAGGAAGACACTTGACATTGCCCTTGACTTGATTACTCATCATAATATCAATGAGGTCGTTCAAATGTTGAAGAAAGAAGTTGTGAAAACACAAAGTGGGGAGCTTGAGAAGAATGGAGAGTACAGGCAAATGCTTATTCAAGCAATCCATGCTTGTGCAGTTATGTTCCCCGAAGTTGCAAGCACAGTGGTCCATCTTCTAATGGATTTCTTGGGAGATAGCAATGTGGCTTCAGCACTTGACGTGATTTCATTTGTCCGAGAGATAATAGAAACGAATCCCAAGCTGAGAGTTTCAATTATAACCAGGTTGCTAGACACGTTCTATCAGATCCGCGCAGGAAAGGTCTGCCCTTGTGCACTTTGGATTATTGGGGAGTATTGTCTATCACTTTCGGAAGTTGAGAGTGGCATTTCCACCATTACACAATGCCTTGGGGAGTTACCGTTTTACTCTGTTTCTGAGGAATCTGAGCCAACTGAGGCATCGAAGAAGATTCAGCCAACTTCTTCCGCCATGGTGTCCTCTAGAAAACCTGTGATTCTTGCTGATGGAACTTACGCTACCCAAAGCGCAGCCTCTGAAACCACATTTTCCTCACCAACAGTTGTTCAGGGATCATTAGCTTCTGGAAATTTGAGAGCGCTGCTTTTAACTGGTGACTTTTTCCTAGGAGCAGTAGTTGCTTGCACACTGACTAAACTTGTTCTTAGGTTGGAAGAGGTTCAGTCATCTAAAACTGAAGTGAACAAGACAGTTACACAGGCGTTGTTGATCATGGTTTCTATGTTGCAACTTGGTCAATCTCCTGCTTCTCCACATCCTATTGATAATGATTCATATGAGAGGATTGTCTTGTGCATAAAATTGCTTTGCCATAGGAATGATGAGATGAAAAAGATATGGTTGGAATCCTGCCGCCAGAGTTTTGTCAAGATGATTTCTGAAAAACAGCTTCGAGAGATGGCTGAACTAAAGGCAATGGCCCAAACAACTAATGCTCAACCTGATGATCTCATTGACTTCTTCCATCTAAAGAGCCGGAAGGTAATATTATTACTAAGTAATCGCTTGCTTCATTGTTTATTTTCTTCTTATTAATTTCTTGGCAATCTGTTGAGTTATTCCTTGGTGTCTACTTTCTTGTTCAGTTCATATCCGATTTTTTTTCATTTTCTCATCTTGAAAAAAGGACAACAAAAGTTGATAGAGGCTGGTTATATTTTTATTTATTACTACTGATAATTAGTTTCTTTCAGGGAATGAGTCAACTTGAGCTGGAAGACCAGGTACAAGATGACCTTAAGCGTGCAACTGGAGAATTCACCAAGGAAGAGAATGATGCGAACAAACTAAACCGCATTCTTCAACTCACAGGATTCAGTGATCCAGTCTATGCTGAAGCATATGTGACAGTCCATCACTATGACATCGCACTCGAAGTTACCGTTATCAACCGTACAAAGGAAACCCTTCAGAATCTATGCTTGGAGTTAGCAACCATGGGTGATCTCAAGCTTGTTGAGCGTCCTCAAAACTATAGTCTGGCACCCGGAACGAGCATGCAGATAAAAGCAAACATCAAGGTCTCGTCCACTGAGACTGGAGTCATATTCGGGAACATCGTTTATGAGACATCAAATGTAATGGAGCGGAATGTCGTGGTACTCAACGACATACACATTGATATCATGGACTATATCTCCCCTGCTGTTTGCACAGAGGTGGCTTTCAGAACCATGTGGGCAGAGTTCGAATGGGAAAACAAGGTAATTCACCGGAACCTGTTACCCTTTTAACTTTCTTTGAGTTTGGTGTTTAACCATTTCAGTGGTGCTCTTCATGTCAGGTTGCTGTGAACACCACGATTCAGAACGAAAGAGAATTCCTCGACCACATAATCAAATCCACAAACATGAAGTGTCTCACTCCCCCGTAAGTTCCGATTCTTATTTATTTCCCATTATAATAGACCGAAACTCTTGTTACTAATTTTGATTATTCTCTCTCTGTTTGCAGATCTGCAATAGAAGGAGAATGCGGGTTCCTGTCGGCAAACTTATATGCAAAAAGTGTGTTTGGTGAAGATGCTCTTGTGAATGTGAGTATCGAGAAGCAAACTGATGGAGCATTGAGTGGGTACATAAGGATAAGGAGCAAGACGCAAGGGATTGCTCTAAGTCTTGGGGACAAAATCACCCTCAAACAAAAGGGTAGTAGCTGAGGTTAGCTGTGAATATTCACATTCTGCTCAAAACTTGTTCTCCTCCTTTTATTTTGTGGAATCCTCACACTTCTTAACCGGTTGTAATTTCCGGTACACCATACCGATTGATTGTTACAGGCTTGGAGTGGTAGCGCGCAAGGTTAACAGGTTTAGACTACGATCGTGTCTCTCTCTCGAGCAATCTTTTGGCGTTTAAATCTGTTCACTATGGTACGGATGGATTTTTCCTCATATAGTTATGTCTGTTTTTTTCTTTTTAGTACTTGACGATTTTGTTATTTTATTTATAATGTTTCTTTTCGTTCAATAATGTTGTTTGTTGGGGAGATTAAACCATGATTTTCATGAAATGCATTGTCGACGATAGTAGAGTCTCTCGAGGTTACATGTTTTGTCCCTCGTCATTTCAAACTGATATAACATAATTATCTTCGTAAAATCAACTTTTACATGTATATTTGGAAAGGCAAAATATATATTTTTTATTGAATTTTTTTTTTTTTTTTTTGATAAATATTTTTTATTGAAATTCCGTGAGTATTATTATACTATATTAGCATCCTATTAAATAATTAAAACTTTCCAAAATAGTATTATCTTATAATAGAAAACCGAATTTAAACATACACCAAAAAAAAATTGATAGCCACGACGTTCCGGAATGGTCCCCTTGTATCTCCTCCATGCTCGCGCCGACACAAACCAATAAGAAAACGTGCACGTGGGACGCTGGAAGAGTCTGAACTCTAAACGTTGACAGTCCTGCATGTTTAAGATAATTGATTTAAATCAAGAAAGTACTATCAAACCACAAACCCCAAAGTACTTAACGTTACCACTTATTTTGCATATAATAATTGATACAAAGACAAGCTTAAGCAAATCTCTCCGAAAACAGAGTTTCTATAAAAATAAAGAAGAGTAGAAAAAATTGACAACTTCAAACATAACATACAAGTTTTGATAGCCACAATCTTCCGGTTTGTCATCTCTCTCTGCTCGTCCTGCAACAAGACAAACAAAACCAGCTTAAAATCTTGCACGTGGAGTACTCTCAATTATAGGCTTGTAATCCTGTTTCAACGATGAGGTTACATGTGTTTAAATCCACAAAACGTTGTGTGCCACAAAGCCACTTGTTTTTGAACGTCAACGTTATCTATTTCCTAGTCTCTTACCTATAATAATTGGTACAAAGACTAAGCTAAGCTCATCCCCCCCCCCCAAGAAAAAAATGACTATCTTCTTTCTCTGCTCCTTATGGGTTTTCTTGCTTCTCACGTTTGTCTCATTTATCTATTTCGCGAGAAAGTTTAAAGAACCTAAAACATTGAATCTTCCTCCGAGTCCTCCAAGTCTTCCCATCATCGGAAACTTGCATCAACTCGCGGGACTACTTCACCGATGTTTTCATCACCTCTCCATCAAGTACGGACCAGTGGTACTTCTTCATCTCGGCTCTGTTCCAACGGTTGTCATCTCCTCGAGTGAAGCAGCTGAAGAAGTTCTTAGAATACATGACCTTGGGTGCTGCAACAGGCCAAAGACTGTCGCCACTGGGAAACTCTCATACGGTTTCAAAGACATCAGCTTCTCGCAGTACGGCGAGTACTGGCGAGAGATGCGAAAGCTCGCTGTCATCGAGCTTTTCAGCCTTAAGAAGGTTCAGTCTTTCAAGAACATCAGAGAGGAAGAGGTTGGGTTCATGGTGAAAAAGGTTTCAGAATCAGCTTTGGAACACACTCCTGTTGATCTAAACAAAGCCTTTTTCTCCTTAACCGCAAGCATCATTTGTAGAGTTGCCTTAGGACAGAACTTCAACGAGAGTGGCTTCGTGATTGAACAAGATAGAATTGAAGAACTTGTACGTGATGCATTGGTAGCTCTTGGTACCATCACTTGCTCTGACGTTTTCCCCGGTGGGCTTGGGAGATTCTTGGATTGGTTGTCTGGAGGACACAAGAGTATAAACAAAGTGTTTGAAGAGCTTGATGCCTTTTACCAGCATGTCATTGATGACCACTTGAAGACAGGAGCAGCTGGAAAGAAAGGTATTGATTCTCAGGTGGATATTGTTGCACTCTTGTTGGATATGATGCACAAACAAGGGAAGAAAGATTATTTCCAGCTCAACATTAGTAATATCAAAGCAGTCCTCATGGTAAAGAATCTCAAATCTTGCTTCATATTATATTATGATGTTTTCACACATATTAACAAAACAAAATATCGGTTTTTGATTCTTTAAGCCAATAGTATTTCAATGAATTCAGTTAGTTTTTAAAAGTTTACAGGTTCTTGTTATTAATTAAGCAAAACTTCATAGAAACATATAAAAATTATTGTGAAATAAATATTTTTTCTAAAACTTCTATGTAAGTGAGTGTATATCTTAGGATCAGTATAAATTTTGGGTCGTAGTAACAGGGTCGTCTCTAAACCATGGTAAACAAACTTCCTAAATTTGTAGAAAAGAAAATTTAGTTGAAAAAAATTCAGGTTTTCAAATTTTCCGAGCCGGCCACATAAAATGAATTTTAAAATCAACTACTAGGACAAGACCACAATACAACAATTATTAGACCATGATTAACGGAGCTTCTTAGGGATGGGGTTTTTAGTGAAATTTAAGAATTCTCATTAATCATGTTCTTAGGTCTTGATCATTCAGTTGCGTTTGATTTTACCTGACCTTTTACGTTACCAAAAACAATAAAGATCACATAAAAATGCAAACACTGACTTGATTAAAAACCTTATGCTTATATGTGTTTATGTATGTGTGTTTGTCAGGACATATTTCTTGCAGGGGTAGATACAGGAGCCGTAACCATGATATGGGCCATGACTGAACTCGTTAGAAACCCAAAGGTGATGAGAAAGGCACAAGAAGAGATACGAACCACCCTAGGGCCCAGCAAGGAGAAGATCACTGAAGAAGACATTGACAAAGTTGGTTACTTGAAGCACATAATCAAGGAAACGTTTAGGTTACACCCAGCAGTTCCATTACTACTCCCTAGAGAAACAATGTCTCACGTCAAGATCAACGGCTACGATGTAGCTCCCAATACACAAATCCAACTCAACGTATGGGCCATTGGACGTGACCCCAAGTGTTGGACCGACCCTGAAGAGTTCATCCCTGAACGGTTTGCTAACAGTTCTGTAGATTTCAGAGGACAACACTTTGAGCTGTTGCCGTTTGGTTCTGGTAGGAGGAGTTGTCCTGGGATGCCAATGGGGGTTGCTTCCGTGGAACTAGGACTGTTGAGTTTGCTTTACTTCTTTGATTGGGAGTTGCCTGAAGGGATGGTTAGTGAAGCAGACATTGATATGGAAGAAGCTGGTACTCTTACCGTTGTCAAGAAACAACCTCTTCTACTTGTTCCTGTTCTATATCACTGATGAGCATTGAGCTGTCACAAAAAGCTTTATACTCTTGTCTTGTATAAGAAATAAGTTTATCTGTAATGTATTTCGTTCTATAATGTCGTTTGATGGGGGAGAGTAAACCATGATTTTCATGAAATACTTTTTATCGATCGTCTCGAAGCTACATGGCTTTTGGTCCTAGGCTCAGCTGTTTAATGTCGTTTGCGTTCCCCTTCTTTGACCTTTATTTCTCCGCCAGGCAGGCTGATCAGCTGTCATCAATCGGCGATGCGGCGCGCAGGTTAAGAACTCGTTTTCAGAGGGAGAGAGAGAAAAAAAAGCATATAGATATTCCACCGATTATTAGAAGATGGGGAAAGGATAAAAATAAGTTCCGTATAAGAAATTATTTAAAATCATTGGTACGTATACATACCCCGAGTGGAGGACGCTGACGGCGACTTTGGCGTTTTTGACACGTCAAAACTGACGTGGTGTCGTGGTGACAACCAGATTGGTTGGCTCTCGATCGGACCTTAGCTGGACGTTTCAGAGTTACAAGTGTTCTGGTTTTGTACACTTTATCTCCATGCTCTTGCCGCTACAACAAACTAATAGGAAAACATGCACGTGGGAGTTGGGACGGTGGAAGAGTCTGAACGTTGACAGTCCTGCATGTTACTATGAATTTACATAGTATGATTTAAATCCACAAACCGCACTTTATTTGGAAAGTTTAACTACTGTCTATGCAAGCTTACTATTTTCATCATCACTAGTACTATTGTCATAGTTGTCAGTTGTCACAGGCTCATAATCTTGCTTTCAGTGATGGAGGTACACTGGTTTAAATCCACATAATTTTTCGTGCCACAAAACCACATTATCTTACCTATATAATAATTGATATAAAGACTAACCTTAAGCTCATCTCTCCTAGAAGAGCAAGGAAAAAAATGTCTATCTTTCTCTGTTTCTCATGGGTTTTCTTGCTTCTCACGTTAATCTCTTTCATGAGAAAGATTAAAGAAAACAAAACATTGAATCATCTTCCAAGTCCTCCAACTCTTCCCATCATCGGAAACTTGCACCAACTCGCAGGACTCCCACACCGTTGCTTTCACCACCTCTCCATCAAATACGGACCCGTGGTACTTGTTCGTCTCGGCTTTGTTCCAACGGTTGTCATCTCCTCGAGTGAAGCAGCTGAGGAAGTTCTAAGAACACATGACCTCGAATGCTGCAACAGACCAAAGACTGTCTCCACGGGGAAACTCTCATACGGTTTCAAAGACATCAGCTTCGCGCAGTACGGGGAGTATTGGCGAGAGATGCGGAAGCTAGCTGTCATCGAGCTGTTCAGCCTTAAGAAGATTCAATCTTTCAAGAACATCAGAGAGGAAGAAGTTAGATTCATGGTGAAAAAGGTTTCAGAATCGGCTTTGGAACAACACACTCCTGTTGATCTAAGCAAAACCCTTTTCTCCTTAACCGCAAGCATCATTTGTAGAGTAGCCTTAGGGCAGAACTTCAACGAGAGTGGCTTCGTGATTGAACAAGATAGAATCGAAGAACTTGTAAGTGAGGCATTGTTAGCTCTTGGTACTTTCACTTGCTCTGACGTTTTCCCCGGTGGACTTGGGAGATTCTTTGACTGGTTGTTTGGAGTACACAAGAGGATAAACAAAGTGTTTGAAGATCTTGATGCCTTTTACCAGCATGTGATTGATGACCACTTGAAGACAGGAGCAGCTGGAAAGAAAGGTATTGATTCTCAGGCGGATATTGTTGCACTCTTGTTGGATATGATGCACAAACAAGGGAAGAAAGATTATTTCCAGCTCACCATTGATAATATCAAAGCAGTCCTCATGGTAAAGAATCTCAAATCTTGCTTCATGTGTTATATTATATAATTAATTAGTAATCTTTGTACAGTCTCCACCATGTGAATGTTAAGTAATAGTAGTAAAATGGATTTTAAAACCAACTACTAGGACCAGGCCACTATATAGGTGTTGATCATTCATTTTTCTTGCATCTTAATTTTACGTGACTTTTACGTTACCAAAAACAGAAAAAAAAAAGATTACATACAAATGCAGACACCGACTTAGGTTATATGTGTGTTAAATGTATTTGTGTGTTTGTCAGAACATATTTCTTGCAGGGGTAGATACAGGAGCTATAACCATGATATGGGCCATGACTGAACTCGTTAGAAACCCTGGAGTGATGAAAAAGGCACAAGATGAGATACGAACCACCCTAGGGCCCAACAAGGGGAAGATCACTGAAGAAGACATTGACAAAGTTGGTTACCTAAAGCTCATAATCAAGGAAACTTTTAGGTTACACCCAGCAGCTCCATTACTACTTCCTAGAGTAACAATGTCTCACGTCAAGATCAACGGCTACGATATACCTCCCAAAACACAAATCCAACTCAACGTATGGGCCATTGGACGTGACCCCAAGCGCTGGACCGACCCTGAGGAGTTCATACCTGAACGGTTTGCTAACAGTTGCGTGGATTTCAGAGGACAGCACTTTGAGCTGTTGCCGTTTGGTTCTGGCAGAAGGAGTTGTCCTGGAATGTCAATGGGGGTTGCTTCCGTGGAACTAGGACTGTTGAGTTTGCTTTACTTCTTTGATTGGGCATTGCCTGAAGGGATGGTTAGTGAAGCAGATATTGATATGGAAGAAGCTGGTAATCTTACCGTTGTCAAGAAACAACCTCTTCTACTTGTTCCTGTTATACACCATTGATGAGCATTGAGAGTTGTCGCAAAAAGCTTTATACTCTTGTCTTGTATAAGAGAAATAAGTGTAAAAAGAAAAAAGAAATAAGTGTGTATTAATGTATGAACAATGTAGTAGAGAAAAATAAAAAACAACAACAATGTAGTAGAGAAATCCCAATGTAGTTGCATATAAGATATTGCTACGGATTACAACTCAGTCTATGGGTTACTTTACTAGTCAAGGAGTATTATTGTAGTTCCTTTTTTTTACTCTAGTTTCAATCAAAGAGTGAGAGAACGCTAGATACTCTGATTCGCAAAAAGCTTTATACTCTTGGCTCTAAAAATGGTTCGGTGATGCTGATCTGAAAATCCATAAACGATCACAAATGAAGTACAACAACTAAAGAACACAAGAAAACATGCTGATCTTCTGGTTATAACATTAAATAGAATAATCTTAACCCCCCCCTAACATGACATCTTATGAGATAAATGAAACTATACCTGATCTGACAGTATTTATATACGTATAAAAAAAGGAGTACACATCTTGCTTCTCCACTGAAGAAGAGCAGACACAATTACGATCACAAACATTCAAATCAGACAACAGCGGAAGTAGTACGTCTGAGGTCAACATCGCTCTTGAGTTTCTCACTCGGCGGTGTTCCTTTAAAACTCCCATATCTCATAGGCCTAGGTACGTAAAGAGAGCTCAGCATCTTCTCCAAAGCCACCACAGTGTATCTCACGTACTTGCTCGAACTCGCGTCTTTCTCAACCAACGGCCCGTAGTTCTGCATATAGCTTCTGTAAACCGGTACAACCGCCTGAACAATCTGCTGACAAACCCTATCCCTCAGATCTTTCTCAGGTACGACCCACGCGGACTGCTTCTTATACATCTCCTCGAACGCGTCGTTGAAAGACTTGAGCCTCTTCTTGACGAGATCACGAGCCGTGGCGTGTCCACCTGAGAATAGTATAAGCCCTTCTCTGCTCAGATGGCTAGGGAGCTTACCCCAGCTGTCTCTAAGGAAGACGGTGGCGTAATACTCTTTGTACTGATCATGCTCCTTCAGCCACGAGTCTCCCAGCTTATCTCCTATCCTCGTGCCTTTTAAGTTCTTGTATAGGTGCCAGTGGTTGTTCATACCGAAGAAATGAGCAAGCGTTTGATCCGGATACGCTTTCATCCACGCGTCCATGTTCTGCTCAATCATTTTGATTATCCTCAGCACCTCAACCGTAAGCTGGTTCTCTTGGAACCTCTCTGACCTCCAGCTTTTGTGTATAAGCAGAACCTGAGTGAGCGTCGACTTGTACTTATCTCCTATAAGTTTATTACAGTAGTCAGTCACGAAACTGACCAGCCTAGGGACACCACCGTCGCTAGGCGGAGGGATCTGCTTCTGAATCTCTACCTGAACCAGAAGCTCCCAGAAGATCTCCGCTGCACCATCTATCAGCTTCTTGATGAGATCTCTCGTGTAGTTTTGGATCTCAACACAAGCTTGTCCGCCGAAGAGACGGTTGAAGTCTGCTCTCAGCTTGTTTAGCGAAGTGAAGATGTCTAGCAGCTTCAGAAGCTTGATAGGATCCGTCTTGCTATCGGTAACGGTTTTACCGAACCGTAGAAACGCGAGCATCCCGGCTTGAGCAGCGATCTTGGAGAAGCAATCCATCCAGACATTGGAACCGAACCTCTCGAAGACATCGTTGCAGAGCTTGAACTCTGCTTCGAACAGATGCTTAACAGCAAACTCCAAATGGTTCCCCCACTGAGATATGTAACCTTCTATGCTCTGCACGTCGTTGAACTCGTTGACAGATATGTCTAGGTAGTCCAGGTCAAGCGCTTGAAGACTAGCTCTAACGTTAGAGCTCCTCACTTCCACGTACACCGAGACGCACTTGTCGAGTCTGTTGTTCGCTCTGAGCCTCCCGAGGATAGCTTGCAGTTTGTGGATCACAGTCACAGGCAGCTGAGACGGTGCAATGCAAGGTTGATCACCTAACGATGAAGACGCCATCGGAAGCGGGACGCTGTTGTCCTGCAACAGCCTCCTGAACTCGTTCTCCAGCTTGTCTAAAGCAGCATCCTTAAGCCCACCGTCGAGACGAGCTTTGTCTTGTTGAAACTCTCTAAGCCCTCTCAAAGACTTCTTCAAACTCGAGAGATACTTCTCGTCAGCAACACTGTGATCCTCCAAATACTCAACGATATCCTCCAACCACTGGATAGCTAACCCACAGTTCTCCCCGAGAAACCTCAACGCTTCCTCTAACCGCTTCAGGACCGAGAGATAGCTGGAGAGGTCGTTCTTGGGATCTGATAGCAAAGACTTCTCGAGTCCGTGAACCGCGTCGAACACCTTGAGGATGGTAGCTGCGGGACCAACGGCTCGGTTAATGTGTCCGCCGACAGCAACGAGAGCTTCTCTGTCTGCTCGTATCGGCCTCACCGCGGCTTCGAGAGAGGGTAGTCTCTGCTCAATCTCATCGAACCTAGGAGAGGTTTTCTCTAGAGCTAAACCGATGGCTTTAGACTTCTCTAGACTCGATTTTAGAGAGTTCCTTGCAGATATTAGGCTTTGAATCCCTCGTGCCACACCACCAGCAGGTTCCGCCATTGTTAGTTAAAAAAAAAAAGCAATTAAGGTTCCAAACTTTGTTCCTGATAAAAATGGAAACTTTATCACTTTTTTTTCTTAGCCGGAGTTTAGATAAATCAAACCAAACACAGAAACTAGTTTAGCAATATAAACACTTCCGAGAAGAAACAAACAAAACCAAACCCAGATACAGAAACTTCCGAACAACCTTTGAAAGGGAGTGACTTTTTATAAACTGGGGACAACGCAGATGAAAGAGATCAAGTTGAGGTAAGAGGTTTTGCTGTGTTGGGTCGCCGGGGAAGAGTTGATCCGGCGGCAAAAAAAAAAGAGAGAGCTTTGACGGAAGAATCGAAACGGTGTGAGTTTCGTTTCTCCAGAGAGAGAGAGAGAGAGAGAGAGAGATACCCAGAAATTAAGAAAGATAAAAAAAGTAAGATTAGGCCAGAAGATTAACAGAAAAAAAGGAAATCGAAAAGAGAAAAAGAGAAACTTTTATTGTTTTCGCGACAGTTTTTTTATTTTTTATTTTTTTTCCTCGCGATGCTCGACGGAAACTGCCAAAGAGCATGACACTACAGTCTCTCGCACAGGTTTACCACTTGCGACTTTGGTTAAGAACTTGCTATAAATATTCCATGAATTGGTTTGAACAAAAACAAAATATTCCATGAACTAATCAAAATGTTATAATGGCATTACTTTTTTTTTTTTTTTGCTTTTCATGTCAATAAAATTATGCTTTATTTGTGATTACTTTAAGAACATTTTTCTTTAAAATGTGTTCAGATTTTCCGAATCTTCTTTTTTCGTTTTCGTCATAGATTTTTCTAGATTAATTTCGTACAGACTTATGAGCATCTGCTTTTAATGCCAGTTTACCATATTCAACAGGTAACGTATGAGTTAGGTCCAAATTTAATTTACGTTGACTAATCTCTTTTATATTGTGATGGTGAAAATCATAGTATTTGAAAGCAGTTAAGTTCAGATAATATACTTAAAACAGTACTAGTTGGGAAAAGTAAAATAAAATATTAAGATTTTTTTTTGTCAACATATTAAGATTTATCTATGATATATTTATAACCATATTATTA
Source organism: Raphanus sativus (assembly GCF_000801105.2). Classification (NCBI taxonomy): domain Eukaryota; kingdom Viridiplantae; phylum Streptophyta; class Magnoliopsida; order Brassicales; family Brassicaceae; genus Raphanus; species Raphanus sativus. The sequence continues at coordinate 36,383,710 of NC_079512.1, forward strand.
GTTTTAGTATATAAGTCTGAATATAGATTGTTGATATATTTGTAGTAAAATATGTAAGTACATGTTAAATTAGGGTCATTTTTATAGGTTGAACAGGGTCTGGTCCATTATGATTTGGAGCCGTGATGACTAGGATATATATAGTTGAATCATCTTTTATGTATGACTTCGTCTTGGCTTCAGCTATGCTACATATATCTGCTTCGTATATTGAATTAGTGTTTAAAAAGATGTATATTTTGGCGGAACTAATCAAAAGTAGTTAGCTAGATTGGCTAGTGCGAGAATTATAAATCTAACTTACGTCCAACTGGTACGTATGGTTCGTTTATTGCCTCACACATCATGATAGATTTTATTTAGGAGAGTTAGAGTTAATTACATTAATACCTAAAACAACATATATATGTAAATGTGAACTTGTTAAAAAGCCTAATTACTTGGTCTTATGCTGTGGGTTTGATAGGCTTTACATGGGCTTGTTTACTAGTACATGGTGGATGTAGCCCATGAAAGTATTGCATATTTCTTTTCACTATCAAAGGTGTTCAAAGCCTTTGGTTTTGATTTTGAAAGATGCCAACGAGAAAGACATGAACATTTGTCGCAACAGAAAAGGCTTACAAGCTCTCTGAGAATCTCTTTTACCACATGATTTGGTATGGTCGTATCCATAAGCAGAAACTGAAACTTTGTCCTACTAAAGACTTGCACCCTTTAACATTGCGAGAATTTGTCCATCTCTAACTCCGTATACATCGTGCCAAAGTATTTGTCTTATCATATTATGGATCAATGTCAAGATTATCTAAAAATATTTCATTATAATCACAAAATCATAAGTATGTGATATAAATGAGAATTTGAGAAGAAAAATGGAGAATAACTTTTTTTCTGTAAGAGGAAAAAATTGTCAAACGAAACTTCGTCCAAGACGCCAAGCTCAACGCCTCACCGGCATAGTATAGTTGACCCTTGACTTGTCTTAAATAAACCTCAAATTATACGTGACTTCAACACCCAAATCTACCTAACTACTCATTGACTTTCTAATCGTCCACCCTTAGTTAACTCTACATTTAATGATTTAAACACTTTCCAACATCCACCAACTATATATTTATTCTTCATATCTCTATGTATTAATAAAAACGAAATGATGAATTATTGAAAAGTGAAGAACATAAGTCCATAATCTATATCATTGGTGCGCAAATAATTCCATAACCACTACCTTATACCCGTATCTGCTATATTTATAACGCACAACGAGATCATGTTCGTAGAAATATATTCCACCGGAGACTGTTTCTCTAATTAAAATATTTTTAGTAAGAAAATTTACAAAGCATTCCATCTAATACTCACAAAAAAAAACAATACAAATCAAAATCATGCCGAAGCAAACACCAAATCATTAACGCCTGAAGAAGAAACATTCATTTGCATCGCTGATTGTTTGTGATGGTGCTCTCCTTCGTAAGTCACTATAAGCATAGCTGGATCGTCCAAAGCTCGTTCCACATGTTTCTTCGCCGGACATCCTCTATAAGTACTACATCTGTAATAACCACTGAACCATAACAACAAAAACATCATTAGATTTTTAGATCACGTATTCAGACAAAACAAACATCAACGATTGACAGATACTACAAGAGTGTAAAAGATAGTTACCGTGGGTGTGGTGAGCCCTTTATAGGTTTTTGACCGTACTTCCTCCATGAAAACTCATCCGGTGGAATATCGGCGATCTTTGCACTTATCGCCGGTACCCTAACGGTTCTCTTCGGACGATCTTTTCTGCTTTAATTAATAAAAAGGCACTATTAATTAAACTGATTTAACTAGCCATAAGCTGCGTGCATTGAGGTTTTAAAAGTCAACTCTCTAGTCATTGTCAGGGATATTTTTTCAAGCAACCAAACCCGATACTGTAAATTATACTAAACCGGGAATAAATCCACCTAACTAAACCGGTAATAGTCAACTAAGCGTTGAATATTCGAAAATTAAAAATAACGGAAGTGCGTGATTAGTGAGGTAACTGTTAAAGTGACAGGTGGGTGACGTAAAACAATACCTTTTCTTGCAATGGCATTTGCCGTGGCCGGAGCCGGAGATTCTGCCGGAAAAATTCTGAGAGTGCTCGTGCTCGACGCATCTTCGTCTGTATGGATGACCAGCCAAGGGCGGCTTACCAGAGGATGTGACAGGCTGCGACGGAGCAAAGATCGAAGATCCCTTGGACACGCTGCCGTCGCCGCCGGTTAGCGCCGACGACATGAAGGAAGAGCTTAACGAGACGCTGAAGTTTTCCTTGGAGAAGTCCAGCTCAGAGCTGTTGGGTTTGGATCCGAAGATGGTCGGTTTAGTGAAGTCGAGTGTCACGCTCGGCCTCGACGGAGGGAGACTCGCCGTCGTTCTCGCCGCCGGTTGGGAGATAACCGGAGCTTCGGATTGAGCGGTTTTTACGAACTGGCTCTGTTGTATAGGAGGAGGAGATGAGGGAGTTGAGTGAACCGGTCCGCGTCTGAACCGGGCGTGGCCTGTACGGTTAAGGAGGGAAATAACGGTTTTGAATTTGGAGACGGTGAAGTCGGTGAAGTCGGTGATCTCGGAGCAGTCAACGTTGCTGTGTTGCTCGGGGCGGTTAGAGAGGACGCGGATCAGGTGTTCCATGCTCTGTAGACCTTGCGATGCAGCCTCCTCGATAGCTTTTTGATCATCCATCTTAGGGAAACGCATTAGATCAACGGCCATGATGATCTCACTGTAACTTACTGCTTTTGCTTTCTGTTGCTGTGAGGAAACGAGAGGAACGTTGAAGATCAGAGAGAGAGAGAGAGAGAGAGATGGTGGATGAGAAGAGAGAGGGGAGGGAGGATGGCGTGATATATGGGGAAAGGAGGTGACCGGGTCAGGTTGTGTGATTAAAGTCAACTGGTGAGATTTTGATCCAACGGCTGTGGTTGAGTTGAGTCTTTCCATGGAATAAAGCAATGAAAGTTTGGTCTCCTCCTCAATCCTCCTCAAGTTCCAGTAACTGGGCCCACATGCATCTGAATTTTATTGTTTCTTCAAATTAAAGATCCTTTTAAAAAAATCATAGCACGCCATCTTTTATAATTTGTTTGCAAGATTTGTTATCAAAAAGTGAAAAAACTATGGTTTAATCAAAGGTATGGAAGTTTTTTCCCTTTTTTAAATTTATAAATTTTTCAATAATTCATTAACACACAAAAAATAAGCAAAACAGTACAAATTACAAAATGATGATAAAATGTCAACATAATTCACACTCGCTGGAGAGAAGAGGCCCAGCTGGATTTTGGTTGAGACAAGAAGGTAGGAGTTGTCAATGAGACATAGATGAATGATTTTTCTTTGAACATAGGTGGTGAGTGATTAAAAAATAATAATTGACATATTTGACTTCTTAAGTTTTAATTATATTTTATTGTTTGTTCCAATTTGAATCTTCTTTATTCTTTCAAGTTCTACAGACTCTTGTTATTGTCAACCATAATTACAATTAACTATAATTCGATAGATTGCCTGTACAATTTGATAACCCTATTAAAGTGTTTTCATAACAATTAAAATCTGGTGTAAGATTTTTACTTCTCAACAACAAATATTTAATTATTGTTACCATAAAATCAGTTCAAAGGATGTTTTTCGTATCATTCTAGAAATCCTCTTCACATGACATTATGCCGTTGTCGTAAGCCAATTCCTCTACGCCTAATTATCTACAGTTACTGGGAATCAACTAATAATCTTTCTAATTAAATACTAGAAATACTGGTTTAACTAAAATTATACTAGACAGGGATTATTGAATACGACTAATGAGAAGAAACGGTGACTATTTTAAAATTAAAAGTAATATTAGCTGACGAATAAAAAAAGTAGTACTATAAAAAAGAAAAAGATTATCATCTCTTTAAAGTTTAAACACAGCCATTGACTATCGCGGTAACCGGGTGGTCCCGTCAACTCGTATACGAACCATCAGATATTTCTAAAGGTTAATCCAACGGTGGATCTGTGAATGCTAGTGTTGACTATGCTTATGATTTTATGAACCTAAATATTCACAGCCAGCTATTTGGTTCTCCTCACGTGTCGAATTTGTAAAAAGAATGTCTCGTGTATTGATGAATGATGAGATTGTAAAAAGAAGAAGAGAAAATAAACAATTTCGCAAACTAATTATAATTACAGTTTAATTTATTCACCAATAAAGCAGATTTATTTCATGTATGTTGTAGACGAGTACTAAATAGTTAAAAAAAAAAACCTTAAATTAACCCAACTTTATTAATTCCTTAGTTGCATGGACACCATGGTTTTCAACATTTATCTTCTTACATGTCTATTTTTTTTCTCTCTTCATAAGATCAATTCGTTTGTGAATGCGATTATCTTCTGTAGTCCTGATTTTGTGTGATAAACTATACGATTAGTCATGTGAACAGAAGCACAGAACGTGTTGTGTGTGCTAATAACGTGCCATTGACGTAGACCAAACCATGGGTTGTTCTTTAGAACACTAATTTTTGTCAACGATTAAACTATAACATGGGGTAGTTGACCTAACAAGTTGTATTAATATTGTCGTGCACGTCGATCATCTATGCATTTACAAATTGCAATGCAAGAAAATATCATTTTCTCTATTTTTAAGAGAACAGATGAATTAACACATCCAGACTATGAAATAATTTAAGCTCTCTCAGCTTCTTGAAAGATAAATAAATAATTCTTAAATTTAATATTCTGTAAAAACATATTGCGTTTAGCTATTCGTTTAATGACGATGAAACATGAAAGCGCCCTAAGTAAATTAAAATACAAGCTGTTAACGAGATTCAGTTCCTCTATAACCTATGTTTTGGGATAATATCTGGAAGCAAATCCTGTTGGAACTCGTTTTTGACGAAATGGTTTAAGACCGTTTTTCGGTAAGTTTTCCGGACGAAGACGTTCGTCGGAATAACCAAATGTTTAATACTATGAAGTAGTGTATTCGTATGTCAAAATCAGAGTTGGTTTTGAATGAGAAATGGAGGTCCAAAGTGAATGATATAAAAAGCTTGTAAAGCTTATATTTAGCTAAGTATAAAACTAAGCAAATGTATCACTTTGAATATTTGGGTTTGAATTAGATTTAAATTTGTTAATTGGACATCATGTCAATTAACTTATTTTTATAGATCTTATTCATAATAATAACCCACTACAAAGAATATTGTTCAGTTTGATTTAGTCAAAAAAGAATAATAAATGTCTTTGTAAAGTGGCGTTAATTTGGTCATGGAGAAGTTACACTCCTTAATGCCAATTAATTTGTCAAGTAAATGCTCCATCAATACACAATATGCGTTTGCACTTTGTGAGTGTATAAATAAGTTGTGTGTGTTCTCATTTTTTGAGAGAGAAAAACAGATACATGATTAGAGTAAAAATCATTCTCCCATTATGAAATAGTTATGTTAGTATTTTTATTTTGTATCTGAGAGTACAACACAAAATCAGTTTCGCCAGGCTTCTGATAGAGTGACGCAAATTCAGAAGATTGTTTGCAGTTGTATCCTGGGACTCATTACGTTATCGAACCGTCGCATTACGGGACGTATTTTGAGTTAAGGAAAGAGATAATATCTCGCCTCTGCAGTTGTATCATCCTTTTCTTACTCTTTGGTATAATTTTATCAATTTTATTATTTACAATATTCAGTAATCCGTAGTTTATAAAATACGGTTCTATCAGTCTTAACTCAAAATATCTGTTTATTGTTTTCCACTAACCGGACTGATTATTGTAAAAGTTTTCTTTTAAGAACAGGTTGATCCTTTTTGGTAAAATGTGCTGGATCTGATCGGCTCCTTCTCGGTTTCAGCGTTTGAAATTCTCTATCTTTATGCTTGCTTGTGAATTGCAGGATTCATTGTCTTTTAGCTTTCATAAAGCTAATATAGATTTTGTAACGTTTGGTAAACGTTTTTTTTTACTTGGTTAATGGTTGCTTTGACTTGGTAAATGATAATTATTTTGCTTTAATTATCAAGAATGGTTTAACGTTTTTGATTTCTTTTTCAGATTTTGGGATAACTTAATTGAGTTATTAAGCATGGATGACCATGAGAAAAAAAAACTGATTCAAGTTTCAAAAATATGGTGAAACCATAGTCATAAATAACATTTTGATTCTTAAGGGATTATGTTATATGAATGGAAATGGATTTTTGTGAGTCGACGCCCTAAACTAAATCTGGGAGAGGTCTGCCACATAAATCATTTGCCATAAGAAATAAAATGTTTGTTGATATTGATCAAAACATTTGTATTTCGTCAATGCTTAAATGCACCTTTTAAAAAGGTTGACCATGCAAAACCAATGAGAAATTTTCAGATCAATATGACTGAAACTGACATGTGTATTGTAGATTCTAAAGTCAATATGGTTGAGAATAATCATAGAAAATTGTGGTTTTGATGGTACAAAAATATCATGTATTGATATGTATATTTGCTAAAAGCAAAAATATGTTTTGGAAAAATTCAAATCATAGAGTTATAAATCAACTTGAGAGAACTATGAAAATAGTTGTATCTAAAATGTGATTTCCGAGAATGAAATACATTCTAAAGAAAATTGTAACAATTTTCGAAATTGTTTTTATTATTCATTTAAATCTAAAAGAGTTGTAGATTAACTTTCTAAACTCTTAAGAGATGATAAATGTAAATATGCATGGTTTTGAGCTATCTCAAGAAATGTGGGGGAAGCTTTGCTTACCATATAAAGTCATTGGCAACATGCCAAATGAACTTGGTGATAGTTATCAAACTATGATTTTTAAAGAAAAAAAAACTAGTGTCATACACTGAGTTTTGTGTATAATGGTTAATTGTATCTTGAGGAAAAAAAAAAAAATGACAAAAATCATTAGACAATTGATCTCGACTAATCTTTATAGATTATGTTCAATGTGATGACAACCTGGGATCCTGTTATTAAAGGTGTGTCATGAGATCAAATTGTAATATCATCAAGAAGAATGGGTTTAGCCTATGAACTAAGATGAGGTTTGAAGGTAACTCTACTTATCAGATTGGAGATCCCAAGAAATAGGTTCAAGGAGACAACTAAGTCAAACTAAATCTGCCCAAAGTACTGTAAGACTTCGGTCTATACCCAGTTCCCAGGATGATTAAACAGTGCTACATGTAAGGAATAGAGGATAAGCATTTGCTTTTAATGATTTGTGCCAATTGTTTTGAGATATGAATGGAGTAGTACATGATACTCCTCTAAACAAAACTAATGGCAAATCACCTTGTGGGTGTGAAATGGAGCCGTTTCTAGGAGAATAAAATGGTTATATTCTCTAAAGTTCACTCATGATTACCAGGAATGTTCACGGCCAAAATGAACACAATAGAGAAATTGGTTTTGTGAGAGAATGAAACTGTGTTTTGGCTATTGTCTAGGTTTACACCAAAGTCCGGGAGGTTCAAGACATCATGGCCACCTCCTGGCCGAGTAAATCCGATAGCTATTAACAATGACTGGTTCAAGGCTGAAAAAATTGCTACCAACTCATCATGCAGTGAATTTCTCGTTTGTACTCTCAAAAGTCCTTAGTTGAGTCTTGTTGAGTCTTGTCGAGTCTTGTCTAGGAAGTCAATTCTGCCGAGTCGTCTAGTGTTTAAAAGCATTTCTGTTCATGTGGGGGATTGTTGGAACTCGTTTTTGACGAAATGGTTTAAGACCATTTTTCGGTAAGTTTTCCGGACGAAGACGTTCGTCGGAATAACCAAATGTTTAACACTATGAAGTAGTGTACTCGTATGTCAAAATCAGAGTTGGTTTTGAATGAGAAATGGAGGTCCAAAGTGAATGATATAAAAAGCTTGTAAAGCTTATATTTAGCTAAGTATAAAACTAAGCAAATGTATCACTTTGAATATTTGGGTTTGAATTAGATTTAAATTTGTTAATTGGACATCATGTCAATTAACTTATTTTTATAGATCTTATTCATAATAATAACCCACTACAAAGAATATTGTTCAGTTTGATTTAGTCAAAAAGGAATAATAAATGTCTTTGTAAAGTGACGTTAATTTGGTCATGGAGAAGTTACACTCCTTAATGCCAATTAATTTGTCAAGTAAATGCTCCATCAATATACAATATGCGTTTGCACTTTGTGAGTTTATAAATAAGTTGTGTGTGTTCTCATTTTTTGAGAGAGATAAACAAATACATGATTAGAGTAAAAATCATTCTCTCATTATGAAATAGTTATGTTAGTATTTTTATTTTGTGTCTGAGAGTACAACACAAAACCAGTTTCGCCAGGTTTCTGATAGAGTGACGCAAATTCAGAAGATTGTTTGCAGTTGTATCCTGGGACTCATTACGTTATCGAACCGTCGCACTACGGGACGTATTTTGAGTTAAGAAAAGAGATAATATCTCGCCTCTGCAGTTGTATCATCCTTTTCTTACTCTTTGGTATAATTTTATCAATTTTATTATTTATAATATTCAGTAATCCGTAGTTTATAAAATACGGTTCTATCAAATCCATCAAAAATAGAATATCAGCACTATATAAACGCATAGCTGTGTCTTTTTTTAAAATCAAATAGAGCTGTGTCTTGATCCTAACACGTATACTACTGAAAAGTAGATTAGCTATGAGTTAAGCTCCACCTGAGTCTACGATTAAACCATGCATAACTCCGAACACCACACTGGTAACTTTCGGATAACACTTTCTCACACCGATGGCTTCACGAACACTGTCACGGTCCCAATCGTACTATCCCCTCGCGCGCGAAACGACGAAACCAAAAGAGATGTTCTCGACAAGAATTAAAGCATATATACTTTCACGTTGTTTTCCCTTGGTACATCCTAGAAAAAACATAAGTTATAAAGAGGTCCACGACCCTTATCCATTCTTCTTCTTATCTACCTGTAATAAATATATTCTCTTCCAAAGTTTTCTCATGTTATGCTTTAGTGTGATGTTTTCATGCTACCGATTATTCCAACTATTTTGTCATGCACCTTATAGTTTCAACATGCAAATTTAGATATATATTATTATATTTTCTTTTTTATCACCAGAACACAAACAAACAGGAGACAGTAAAGCACACGGATATACGAGATTTAAGCCATAATTCAAACATTTTAAACTCATTTCCCTGATCTCCAACTCCACGTTATGCCCATGATGGAAAAACTTGGTGAAAACGTATCTTCAGACATAAGTGTTAAAGATACTCTGCATTATAATTAAGTTTTCAGTATATAGGAAAATCATCCTCGTTTTTGTAATCCATTCTCAGTAATTAAACAAGTTTTTTCTAACAAGCAGGTGAAAGAAACGTGTTCGTTTGTATCTATACAGTATTATGCAATATTGTCACACATGAATTGTTATACTATGCGACCGAAGCTTTCTTAGATTATAGGAGACGTCACGTGTTTACGCATACCTATAAGTTACCAATTGAACGGTCCATACTTTATTCTCAAAATTGAAGTTAGTGGGAATTTTGAAAGGTTAAAAGTTAACCAATATAACTCTTTAATAAAAGAATAATATAACACGGTCATATATAATTCACACCTATAGTTTAATATTGTTATATTAATTCAGAGGGAACCCGTCACCATTGATTATACGAGGAGGTTTGGCCCCAGTATTTTAACTTTATGAAGAGGTCAACGTAAAGATAACAGACATGGATTTATTCCGTGAGCATTGACATACTGCACACACGGATTTCACACGCATTTGAGAAATAAGTGACTTTCTTATCTTGACGTTTACATTTTGTCCGTATGATTTTTTTATGAAATTGTTAAATACAAAATATGTTGATCATACATAACAAAGATGTTATCTCGTAAAGTAATGATAAACATGGGATTACGAACACGCAAATACAAAACCAACTAGCTGCAGAGTATTATTTGTTTTATATTATTGATCACGCATGATTATACTTAACACATGCATTACCTTGTCTAGTACTATGGCATGCATGTTGCAGGTTTCACACAAAATTAGTTTTCGTTAAAACAATAATATAGAATATGTAAAAGAATATGTAAAAGAAAAGCCGAAACGAGAGTGGGATCCAATGTGGACTTCACGTAAATGTTTATATTACCCATTTATGTTTTTTTTTCTCTAAGTATATATCTCTAACGTATATATGGATGCACCATTGGGTGTCGATATCCCCCCCCCCCCCTTATATTCCCCACTTCATCTTCAAAACAAGAAGCTGCACATGGGTTTGTTAATTTGGAAGTTGAAAACTTATAATATAGCCCCTAAATTGTTTGGCATCTTACATAACTATACGAATCAATGGTCGTATCAGCTAGACAGATTTGATTTTTGGTTCAACAAATTATGAAACATATGCCATCATTTCTGTTATATATAATAGACGAAGAAGAATATATTTCTCGCTACCTAACGTATGCTCCATATGCCATTATACAATAAACGAAGAATAATATATTTCTCTCTACGTAAACATATGCTCCATATTCTATCATATCTGCTATATAATAAACGAAGAAGAATATATATCGCCATCATGCGTTGAATTCGTTTAAGAGGTCTTATCGTGATGCGATGGCATGTTATACTTAAATGGGCCGACTTGTACAAGTCGGCCCATTGAATAAATTCCAGATTCTTCAGGGTCCGGTTCGGTAAAACAACCCGACCCAAAACGATTATCCTTGTTGCTTGCTTGCCAATCGTTGGGGGAAAAGAACAAAAAAAAAATTAATGGCGAGACTCTTCGTCTCTATCCCTATGCAAACGGCAGCCTTGTCGGCGCTTTCTCAGCCTCTATTTCCGCCACCGGTGAGCTGTTTCGTCGATGGAGGGGTGGGAGGATTATGTTTTACAAGAAGAATCAGAGACTGTTCCGTGATGGTGCGAGCAGGGCCAAGTACGAGTAGCTACTTGCTCGCGTTCGCCATTCCTGCTACTCTTATCGCCGCTACTGTTTTCACTTCGGCTAAGATCGCTGATAAGCTTGATGATGACTTCCTCGAAGATGTAAGATTGCTGTTTCCACCAAACGATGTCCTTATATACATCTTTGCTACTTCTTAGTTCAGATTCGACTTTGGTCTGTTTTTTTTTTTTAAATTAGTGCTGTCGTTGATTTAAGTTCTAGAGTATTGTCTCAGTTTGGCCTAAAGTGTTGCTTGGCAGTAGGGTGTTAATAATCTCGTAGTGCATTAATTAATAAGAAGCTCCTCTGTAAAAATCTGTCGGGAACACCCTTGTATCTATATTCATATGGTCTGTAAAACTAACCAGCATTATGATTACAGATTGCGTTCAACCAGGCGATAAAAGCAGCAGAAGATGGAGAGAATGGCCAAGGTGAAATCTCGATGGACGATTTGATTAAAGAGCCTGTGCTTCAACGAACACGTAAACGTCCTAAGCGTGAAGTTTAAGCAAAACACACACACACACACTTAAGCTTCTTCTTAAGGAGTTTCATTCAGTGATCCAATGACTGTAACAATATCTTGTGTTTGTACAAGCATGTAATAACATTTATAGTTGTAGTTACTGAAAAAATTATTTTGATCATTTGTATAAAATCAGATGGTGATAGAGCTGAAACGATGACACACTTCTCGAGTTTCTAACAGTGTCTATCTCATTTGCTTGTCATTGAGATTTCTTCGGCGGTACATTTGTAAACTATGGAAGAAGTAGAAGGTTATTGTTGCTATATAGCTTTAAATAGGTTACTGGATCATTTACCGTTATCGGCCCAACCTTGAATTGGGCTTTGAGGGGCCCAGGTTGTGTAAATAATTGTTCTCCTTCCCTTTGAATCAGCGTCGTCTGTGTGAGGCTGAATCGCGTCGCGTTTTCATTCTACAGTTTTTTGTCCCTTTCGTTTTCAAACGAACAAGACACACCAGCTAATTGATTAAAAGGCCATTTACGTTATAGATCTAAGGAAAGAGAGAGAGCGACGTATAAATTGTCTACAGGTGAAGTTGATTTTAACGACGCGACGAGCAATTTGATTCCTGTTCGACCGATCGAAGGTAGGTTTAGCTCAGTTTGGTTAATTTCTTTGTGAAAATTTGATCTCGTATTGCGGTTTTCGATTTTAGCTTCTGCAACTGTATTTTTCTATTGAATCTGTAAGATTAGGTTTCCGTTTAGTTACCGCACGATCTGGGTTTCCCCAAGTCTTTTTATTTGTATTTGTTCAAAATTGCATTTTGTTCCAATCCTATGCCACTATTGTGTCGGTGCTCTGTGGTATCATATTACAAGTTTGTGAAATTAAATTTGGATTTTGCGTCGTCATCAGAAGGTACAAGCCATGGTGATCCAGACTTGGTGTTGATCCAGTTAAGAGCCATTGTGAGTGAATCGAATGGACAAGAAGAAGAACCGTGGGGATCCACTCGCTGCTGGGCGACAGAAGGTTTGTTTATCTTTCTTTGAGCCTACTACCTCTATTAGAAGATTTTTTTTTAGATTTTCTTTGTTAATGTCAGTGATAATAAAAGAGATGATTCTTCTGTTTCACTTTTCTTGAATTGATAGTTAGTTTGTAGTAAAGAAGGAAGGAACAATTGAATTGATAGTCTAAGTTTCTTAACTTTAATTTCAGCTTCAACAATTTCGTCAAAAGAAAGCTGACAAAAAGGACCCCAAGGGCAGTACAAGCCAAGGAAAATCCTCCAAAAAATCTGGTAAATCTGACAAACATGAGCCTAAACCTGACACAAGTGCTGTTCGTGAAGAGGTAGAAGCTCCGCCTAATGTGGCTGCAGGAGGAGGAGCTACATCTCGTCTGAATATTGGTGAGGAGGTTGCTGATCCTCCACAAACTTCTGTAAACGCAGCAGCACACGACGATGGTTCAGTCGATGCTTCATCATCACAACTTGATACGCTTCAGCCAGGAAACACCACAGTAACTTCTGATAGTGGAGCTGAACTGAGAAAAGTAGTAGTGACTTCTGAAAGTGATATCAGCATACCATTATCCACGGAAGAAGAGAATGTGAAGAGTATCGACATTGGAGCGGCTGGCACGGTAGATTCTTTGGCATCTGACCTTGCAGATACTGAGAAGGGAGCTACACATGATGATGCATCTATTAGTGTTGACGGAATCGTTGCTGCTCCTGAAAATCTAGCGGAGGGGCAAGGAGTTGAAGTTGAAAGTGGGCCTGGGAATGTTGAAATGCAGCACTCGCGGTCCTCGTTGCCTGAATCTATTCCTGATGATGCTTCCTTGATTTGTGCAAGGGGAGATCAGGTAAAAGTTGTAGGTTGTTCTCTCCTTCTCTTTTCAATCCTTTTCTTTATTTAGTTTTCTTGCGTAGGAGTAAAGAAGTTAGGTCGATTGCATGCATCCTTTTTGTTGTATAATTCAGTTCTCATTTTTTTCTGGGTAGGGAATATGCAGGAAGACGATGGTTCACACAAGGAACAGTTTCCTGAATTATCTGCAACTCCAGATATTGATTCGATTGCAAATGAAGAAAGGCAAAAAAGCTTTCCAGCCATTGTGGATTCTTCTGTTCCCCCTTCTCACTTTTCAGAGGGATCCTCAGTTGCATTTGATTCAGCTGAACTAGAAGGAAAAACTAGTGAATTTAGAAGCCAGCATATTGGGGAAGCTGCAAAGCTTAATGAAGAGAAACCAGAGGCATCTATTGGTTTTCGTGATAACAGAGATCACGTTCTGTTGACTGAACGTAAGGAAAGCTCTATTGCAGACGTGTCTAGTCAGCTGCAAATGCCCGAGAGCGTCAGTATATCTGGAGTATTGAGCCATGAGGAACCTTGTAAAAAGGACACATTAAATCCTTCTGGAGAAGTTTCTGCTGCTCTTGTTGATGAAGGCCGCTCAGTTAGCTTCTTACAGCTTATGGATATGGTACGTGGACTTGGACAAGATGAATTTCAAGCGTTGTGCAACGCAAGAGAGGCTGCTTCCAGTACTGGGCCAGGAACCACATCGTTGGAGAGATTAAGAGAAGAGCTATTTATTTCGAGTACCATGGAAGATATACTCCATGTGCAAGTCACTGAACAGTCTCATCTACAAAACGAGTTTGTTCATCAACATAACCAATTAGAAGCTGAACTATCACAGCTTCGTGCATCATATAATGCGGTGAAAGAGAGAAATGACTCTCTTGAAGAGGAACTTTCAGAGTGCCAGTCTAACCTCCACGCTGCTACAAGCTCAAATGAGAAACTCAAGGATCAGCTTCTTGCTACAGAAGCCCAAGTGGAGAATTTCACTTCTAAGATCAATGAGTTGCAGCTTAGCTTAGAAAAGTCCCTATTGGATCTATCCGAGGCGAATGAGAAGTTTATCAATCTTCACGTGGAGAATGATACATTGGTTGCAATCATTTCTTCTTGGAATGATGAGAAAAAGGAACTTCATGAAGAAAAAAAATCCAAGAACTATGAGATTAAACATCTTTCATCTGAGTTATGCAATTGCAAAAACTCAGCGGCTATACTAAAGGCAGAAGTTGAGCGATTGGAAAAAACAGTTGGTCCACTGACAGATGAGAAGATAAATCTTGTCGAGGAAAAATATAACTTATTGGGTGAGGCAGAGAAGCTAAAGGAAGAATTGGCAAATTGTAAGACTTTGGTCACCTTGCAAGAAGTGGAAAATTCAAACATAAGGGAGACGCTTTCGTTGCTGGAAGGCCAGAAGACCAAGCTTAAAGAACATAACCTGCATCTCACAGAAGAAAATGAGAAAGCACATATAGAACTGAGTGCATTTCTGATCTCGGAGACTTATTTGTTGTCAGAGTATTCCAACCTAAAGGAAGGGTATTCTTTGCTGAATAATAAACTCTTGAAGTTTCAAGAGGAGAAGGAACATTTGGTTGAGGACAATGATAAACTTACGCATGAGCTCTTTATTCTTCAAGAGCGTATGTCTCCTGTACAAGAAGAGCGGATTCGTCTAGCAGCTGAGTTAGGAGAAGCAATGGCACGCCTGGATAAATTGACCGAAGAAAGTACATCTCTGAGTAGCAGCATCCAGGTTGAAAAAGCTGGAATTGTAGACATTAGTAATGAGGATGCTTCAGAATTGATCAATCAGGAAATACCTGAAACATCTGGTAGAAGGCTAGAAGTCGGGGTTACAAGTAAACAGAGTGTACCTTTTGTTGAACATACCTGCCAAAGTCCCGGGACACAGCAAACAACTTTGGAGGAGGTAACGGACGCTTCTTCTGGGTTTTTTTCCTTGAACGAGAATCTGGAGAAAGGTGAGAAAATGATTCAGAGCCTTGAAGAGGCAATTAAGCAGATCCTCAGCGATTCTTCATTGAGAAAGTCTAGCAAAAAAGCTGACACGCCAGCAGTATCAAAATTGATTCATGCTTTTGAGTCAAAGGGGCAACAGGAAGAACATGAATCTGAAAAGGGACAGTTAACTGGTGATCAGTCGGATGTATTTGTTTCTGTGAATGTGCAGATTAGCAATTTGAGAGGCTTGCTTGAACAGTTAGTGTTGAATGCTGGGAAGGCGGGTATACAATTCAATGAATTAAAGGATGACAGGACAGCAACAAATCAACGACTCGAAGAGCTTAATGTCGAGTTTGCATCTCACCAGAATCACATCAATCTTCTTGAGGCAGATGCTATTGAGAATAAGATTTCGCTTGAAGTTCTGAAAAACTGTTCTTGTGAGATGCAACACAAAAACCACGAACTAGAACTTCTCTGTGAATCATTAAAGCTGAGAAATGATAGTATCGGTCTAAAAAACACGGAGCTCAACAAGAAGCTGAGTTCTTGCTTATCGAGAATTTATGAGCTTGAAAATCAGCTGGAAAGCTTACAGAATAACTTAAACAGCATGTTGTCGTCAATGGAGGAACAGTTAGTGGGCTTGCAGGATGAATCTCTGAAGGCAATGATGCTAGAACAGGAATTGACATCGTCAATATCTCAATTTAGTGTGGAAGTTGTTAGACTTGATGATTGCTTACTCAGATATGGAACTGCTGGAGCCATTAGCATAGATAATCATATGTCAAATTCTGTTGACATGGCTGTGAAGGTGATTGACGACCTGGAGGAAAAACTAGAAGTTGCTAACGCAAAGCATGAGTCCTCCTCAAACAAATATGAGGAATTGAAGCACAGTTTCAACACTCTGCTTGAGAAGAATGGAAAGGTCTATGCTGACCTGACAAAACTGATTACTGAATCATGCGGGTCTGTGGAGATGGCCAAATTTAAAGGTGAAAATCCAGTTGTCTCTGATCCTTCTAACGATGGTAATTGTGAGAATCTGATGGAGGCTGTGCGAAATATTCTTTCTGAGAGGCTTGAACTTCAGTCTATGATTGATCAGCTACAGTCGGACTTGTTGAGTAAAACAAACGATATGGAGGAACTGACGCAGCGAAGCCTTGATCCCACTTCACTTCGAGACTTAGTTGAGAAAGTTGAGGGTGTTCTGGAACTTGAAAGTGGCGAAATTAGTTTTGAATCCCCTGCTTTATATGTCGAGTTTCTGATTTCCCAACTTGTTCAGAAGTTTATAGAGGCTGAGGACTTGGCTAATCTCATCAGAAATCAGTTAGAGGCCAAGGAGAATGAGCTGATGGAGATCCAGGAGAGTTTACTGCACCACAAAACTGAAATGGATGGTCTCAGGGAAAATATAAGCCAAGCAGAGGAATCTCTTGTGGCCTTACGATCTGAGTTACAAGAGAAATCTAATGAACTTGAACAATCTGAGCAGAGGTTATTATCAACTAGAGAGAAGCTTAGCATTGCTGTTGCAAAAGGAAAAGGTTTGATTGTTAACCGTGACAATGTCAAGCAATTGTTGGCCCAAACCTCCGCTGAACTGCAGAGGTGCTCAGAGGAACTGAGTTTGAAGGACACAAGGCTTCAGGAAGTAGAAGCAAAACTTAAGACCTATACAGAGGCAGGTGAACGTGTGGAGGCATTAGAATCTGAGCTTTCTTACATCCGAAACTCAGCTACTGCACTTCGAGAATCGTTTCTTCTCAAAGACTCTCTGCTTCACAGAATTGAAGAAATTTTGGAAGATTTGGATCTCCCAGAGCAGTTTCATACTCGAGATATACTCGACAAGGTGGAGTGGTTAGCAAGATCAGCTAACGGCAATTCTTTACGTCCCTCTGATTGGGACCAGAAGAGTTCTGATGGAGGTGCAGGATATGTTCCCTCTGAAACCTGGAGGGAGGAAGGTCAAACTGGCACAAGTTCTGAGGATGACTTAAGGATCAAGTTCGATGAACTCCAGGGGAAGTTTTATGGGTTGGCTGAACAGAATGAAATGCTGGAGCAGTCCTTGATGCACAGGAATAACTTGGTTCAGAGATGGGAAGCACTCCTAGGAAATATTGATATGCCTCCACAGCTAAAGTCCATGGAAGTGGAAAACAAGATTGAGTGGGTTGCGAGTACAATATCAGAGGCTAGACATGACAAAGATACTCTCCAACGGAAGATTGATAACCTTGAAGTCTATTGTCAATCACTAAGTACTGATTTGGAAGTCTCACAAAAGCAAGTATGTGATGTCGAGGCAAATCTTCGATCCGTTGATAATGAGAGGGTGAATCTTTCTGAAAGACTGGAAACTCTGAATGTGGATCACGATAATCTTTCTGCAAGGGCCATTCACCTTGAAGTTGAGAATGAGAAACTGCAGAATCAAGTTAAAGATCTGCATGGAGAATTGGTTGAGAAACTTGGGAATGAAGAACAATTTCAGACTATCAAAGGAGACCTTTTGAGTTTGAGATACATGATTAATGATGTTATAGAGGAAGATGGCTTGCAGGATTTGGCCTTGGCAAGTAATTCTGAGAACTTGGATGTACTTCTGAGAAAGCTGATAGACTTTTATAAGAACTTGGTTAAATCTAGTTTACCACGTGAAGGAGATGATAGCTTCTGTGAAACTCGTCCATCAAATGCTGATGCTAGAAGCGGAGAGTCATTGGGTACACATGAAGCAACTTCTCACGGGCACCATCCTGAAAATATAGTCGAAGCAACAAGTAGAGACATAACGGTAATAGAGTCACCTGATGTAGCTTCCCTAACAAAAGATCTGGATGAAGCACTGCGTGTTCAGAAGCTGGTAAGGGAAGAAAGGGATTTGTACATGGAAAAACAGCAATCCTTGGTTGCTGAAAATGCGGCACTTGATAAGAAAATAATAGAGTTGCAGGAGTTCCTTAAACAAGAAGAGCAGAAGTCAGCTTCTGCAAGAGAGAAGTTAAACGTAGCTGTCAGGAAAGGGAAAGCTTTGGTCCAACAAAGGGATAGCCTGAAGCAAACTATTGAGGAGATGAACGCTGAGCATGGTCGCCTAAAATCAGAGATCATCAACCGAGACGAAATGCTCTTGGAAAATGAAAATAAATTTAGGGAGTTGGAATCTTACACTGTGAGGGTAGAAGCCCTGGAGTCTGAGTGCCAATTGCTGAAAAATCATTTGCAAGAAACAGAAAATATTTTGCAGGAAAGAAGTGATACGTTGAGCATGACATTGAATGCGTTGAATGGCATTAATATTGGCGATGAAGGTGACAGATATGACCCTCTTCTGAAGCTTCAACGGATCTCGCAACTGTTTCAGAATATGAGTACTGCCGTGTCTTCTGCTGAGCAGGAATCCATAAAATCTAGAAGAGCAGCTGAGTTGCTACTTGCTGAGTTGAACGAGGTTCAAGAAAGAAACGATAGTATGCAAGAGGAGCTATCAAAACTTACATATGAAATTGAGCAACTTTCCAGACAGAAGGATACAGCCGAGGCTGCAAAAGTTGAAGCCATATCACGGTGTGAAAATTTATCAAGGGTCAACAATGAAGAAAAGAAGAAGCTATATGCTCAAGTGATGTCCTTTGGAACTAATGTGAACACTCTGAGGAAAATTCTCGCAGGTACCAACATTTGCCTAGCTGATATTTTCACCATGAATATGGAGTTTCTGCATCATCTGAAGGCAAATATGGAATCATGTGCGACGCAAACCGGTACTAATTTGACTGGCTGGCCTCAAGTTAGTACTATGAAGTTTGTAGATAAGGTACTTTAGAACCTTTCAACACCTTTTACTATATTCAAGGTTTCACTGCAACTGACGGTCTCTGAATATGTTTCCCCTTTCTTTTCAGGAAATTTTTTCACGCTTGAGTGCTGCCTTGTCCAACGTCAGCTTGCATGAAAATTCAAATGGTAGAAACATTATGGAAATTTGTGGTTCGCTCTCTCGAAACCTTGATCAGTTTGTGGGTGATGTTAGCCATCTCGAAGAGAATGTAAGCAAGCACTTGGCATCATGGCAAGAACAGGTCAACATTGTATCCAACAGTGTTGATACCTTTTTCAAGTCAGTAGGAACAGGAACAGATTCAGAAATTGCTGCCTTGGGTGAAAAAGTTGCCTTGCTTCATGGTGCATGTTCTAGCGTGTTGGCGGAAATTGAAAGCCGTAAGGCCGAACTGGTTGGAAATGACAATTTCAACATGAGCCTCCATCAAGTAGAAGAGGACTTTTCGTCCATGGAGTCTGTTAGGTCCATGGTAAGTAGGCTATCATCAGCTGTTAAAGAGCTTGTTGTAGCGAATGCTGAGACTGTGGAGAGAAATGAAAAGGAGATGAAGGTAATCATAGCCAACTTGCAAAGGGAGTTGCATGAAAAGGATATCCAAAATGATAGGATGTGCAATGAACTTGTTGGTCAAGTTAAGGAAGCCCAGGCCGGTGCTAAGATATTTGCAGAAGATCTTCAGTCTGCAAGTGCCCGGATGCGTGATATGCAAGACCAGCTGGGCATTTTGGTGCGGGAACGGGATTCTTTGAAGGAGAGAGTAAAAGAGCTGCAAGAAGAGCAGGCCTCACACTCAGAATTACAGGAGAATGTCACATCGCTTAGCAATCTACTAGCTGCAAAAGACCAAGGTTAAACTTTCAAACTAAACCTTTTTCTTTTTCCACCGTCACACATATAGCTAATACATAATTACTTGCTGCAGAAATTGAGGCATTAATGCAAGCGCTTGACGAGGAAGAGTCTCAGATGGAGGATTTGAAACACAGGGTTACAGAATTAGAACAGGAAGTGCAACAGAAGAACCTAGATTTGCAGAAAGCTGAAGCTTCTCGTGGGAAGATTTCCAAAAAGCTATCAATTACTGTGGATAAATTCGACGAGCTCCATCAACTCTCTGAAAATCTACTTGCTGAAATCGAGAAACTTCAACAACAAGTGCAAGATCGGGATACCGAGGTTTCTTTCTTAAGACAAGAAGTCACTAGGTGCACAAACGAGGCTCTTGTTGCTTCTCAGAAGGAAACTAAGAGAGATTCCGAAGAGATCCAAGTTGTACTGTCTTGGTTCGACACAATGGCTTCACTACTTGGTCTAGAAGATTCACCTTCCACTGATGCTCGCAGTCACCTAAACCTCTACATGGAGCCACTTGAGAAAAGGATTGCATCTATACTATCTGAAACAGAAGAGTTACGGCTGGTCGGACAAAGCAAGGATTCGCTGCTTGAAGCTGAGAGGAGTAGAGTGGCTGAGCTCAGACAGAGAGAAGCAACTCTTGAGAAAATATTACATGACAAGGAATCCCAACCAAGAAGCTCGACTTCGGAGATCGTTGAAGTGGAACCTCTGGTAAGACTAGAGCTTGTTGGATAATTTCACCATTCCGGATGCTCTGCCTCAAAGCAAATAATGTTCAAATTGGTTTTTTGTTTGTCTCTGGTATTGCAGATAAATAAGCGGACGACGAGTGGAGCATCGATCCCATCTCAAGTCCGGAGTTTGCGTAAGGGAAACAACGATCAAGTAGCCATTAGTATAGATGCTGATCAACCTGATCAAAGCCTGAGCTTAGAAGACGACGATGACAAAGGTAAGTAGACTTGTCCCTTAATATTTAATTTAGTTAATCGCCTACACATTCTCATCATAACAAACCCTCTTGTTTTTAGCTCATGGATTTAGATCACTCACCACGTCAAGAATCATTCCGAGATTTACAAGACCAGTGACAAACATGATCGATGGTTTATGGTATGGCTCTCTCAGTCTCTTATTTGATTGAAAATTTCGTAATTTCGGTTCAAGTGAAAACGACATTTTGCTTTTCAGGGTCTCGTGTGACCGGACGCTTATGAGACAACCTGCATTACGGTTAGGCATAATGATATACTGGGCGATACTGCATGCTCTTTTGGCTAGTTTCGTAGTCTAACGAAAATTTTTAATCTCGTAAGTTATTAGTGACTTTTATATTCTCAAATCAATAGCAAATAGTAGCTCCATTTCTAAGCTTTAATACGTGTTTTTGTTGCATCTTTTTTTTGCAGTTAGTTTCTCGCTATGGAATGGGCTCAAAGTGGTGTGCTGTTTTCACCTATATGCTTTGTTTTCTATACATTGTTTTGCTTTTTATTAAGCAAGCAAACCGTGGTTTCGCCATTTTTATTGATCAGAATCACAAACTGCTTGACTTTACATCCGAATAAGAAAAAAAGTTTTATTATGTATTAGATGTTGAAATATATTAGACCATGACTATATAATATAAGTGACTGTTCAATTTTGTTTCCTTGTCCTTTTATCATTCTTGTGAAAAGTTACTACTACTGCTTCTCTACTCTTCTCCTATATAGGAAGCTTCTTCTTTTTGTTGCTCGGCCTGCTCTGAGAAAAGTTAAACCACGATTGTGGATTCCTTCATGGCTTTGCTTCTGCTTCTTTGGTGTTTTGGCTAGTTCAACTAGAGTCGTCAAACTGTTGACTTTATTTAAGTTTTTCAATTCTGACTTTGAAGCAAGTTTAGTTGCATAAACTGGAGATTTTGAGTATAATAACGTCGTTGCTTCCAGTGAAGTTAATTGGTTCTGTTTTACCCAACAATAAAATTCCCAAGCAGAAACAGCTGAGACCAGGTATTCAAATTTTCAAGCGCCGACAAGAAATATAAACAATCTTTGAGCATGACCACAAATAACGAAGCCTACGAAAGTAAAAGAGACAAGATCATGATCCTAGTCCGGTCCCAAATCCTCCACATTGAAAACTAGTCTGGTCCCATCCTTCACTTCCACATCATTCAATCTAAACTATTAAAATTGAAGTACACTTAACTATGTCCCCTTAAAGTTGCTCAAATATTACAAAGGACTACCACTGCATTTAAAACAAATAATTAATCTAAATTACTATTATTATCTAACCGTATTTGGCCAGATTTGGCTGGATGATTTACTTACCAAACTTTTTTTTTCTGACATCACTTACCAAAAACTTAAAATGTACGTTTAATATCCTGTGCATTGTAGTTTTATATCTTATATATTATACACATGACATTGAAAAAACACCTGTCAAATGTTACTGAGTCACCGCATTTGTATTTTTAATTTTAATAATAGCATTTACATTACAGAATATTTTATATATACAATGTAATACTTGCACAAATAGATTAACATTTGGATTGATATATAGATTCAAAATTGTCATCAATAACGATCCAATTAATCATTTATAAAACACAGTAATTACCAATGGTTTAGAAATTTATAATGATTTTATAAAATTAAAAACAATCAAAACAATCAATAACCATTATTAAAAAATGTTTTCAATATATATAAAAAATACAACAAAAAGATTAATTTCATATACTAACTTAAATTATAGTTTTTATATTTGACATTAAACTTGAAGAATATAATATATATGATTATTTATAAGATGATACATATAAAATACTATTAATTATATGATTATTTATATGATGGACCAATACAATTAATTATATGATGACATATATAGGATACATAATAGTGACTAGGGCTGGGCGTTCAGGTATCCATTCCGTTCGTTTCAAATCTGTTTGAGTTTCGGATTTCCGGGGTCAAAGATTTCAACCCCGTTCATATATTTCTAAATTTCAGTTCGAATTATCACTAGGGCTGGGCGTTCAGATATCCATTCGGATTCGTTTCAGATCTGTTTGGGTTTTGGATTTCTGGGATCAAAAATTTCAGTCCCATTCATATATTTTAAAATTTCAGTTTGAATTACATTCGGATCTTTGCGGATTCAATTCGGGTTCAGATAACCCATTTAAATTATTTTTTTAAATTCACTATATATTTTGAATTTCTTAACATATAAATTGGTTTAGTTTGAATTTTGGATCAAAAATTATTTTAAATATTTTTGCTGTTTTGAGTGTACTTTCACTATGTTAGATATTTATATTTGACTATTTTTATATATTTTCAAGTATGTAAACCAACCTAAAAGTATCATATATATTCTGGATATTTTTATATACATTAAAACTAAAAATAATTAATATATATATATATAAGTATATAAATCTTTTTCGGATACAGAACAAATATCCAAAATACTTTGGTTTGAATTGGTTATGGTTTCGGTTGTCTAAATATTAAAATTTTGATAGTTTAGATATTTAATCAATTTTGGTTAGGATTTGGTATTACTTTTTTGGATTGTGATCGGTTCGATTCTTCAGATTTGAATTTTTTATCCGGCTTTGATATTGACATGAAAAATAAATAGCAATATATTTCTAGAATATACACCCGCACGGGTGTGCGGGTCAAAATCTAGTTGATTGTTATTGTAAGTGACGTAAACCTCTCTCAACTTTCTCTGCTATACACAACTTTAAATGCTTCTTCTCATTCCTCTTTTCCCTGCCGACACCTTTCTTTTTGCACCCACGTTTTTTCACTTTTCACCGACACTAAGCTGTGAAATTCCTTAAGGTCAGAAACCATTTAATGGTCTCTCTTTCTTTGTTCCAATCTAGACAGAAACTGGTTTCTGGTTACATTCTCTGCAGGTGGTTCTTGTATTGGTTCAAGACAAAAGCTCTTTTTTCAACTGCCAACAACATGTTTTCCAACTTTACAGATATTGTATACATTTCTGAATCTCTTGCCTCTCACACACTCTAAGCCCTAACAATTTGAGAAATCAAACAAACATAACAAACAAACATGAAAAGAAATAAATGCCTACCAACTATGGTTTCGAACAAATCTCATTATAGAGAAATAAAACTCACTGATTTATTGACTCGAGTCTCACTGAATCTATCAATCAAGCTTTCTCTGTTACTTCAACTCATCTGCTCGCCAATGAGGTCGAGACCCACAAGAAGAAAGGTGACACCTTGGAACATCAAGAAGTAGAAATGCACTCCCTGAGCTGCCAAGAGACTCCTCACCGCTGCAGTGAGCAAAAGAAAGGCTAACGCGAGCTCCTTGTGGTATATCTTGTTGATTTTCTTGACGGGTTTCTTTTGTTTCTTCTGCTCTTCGAGTTGGTTCAGCTCCAAAAGCTCGCTGTCTGAAACTCCCCTAAGCAACTGGCTTTTCTTGTTTGGCGTCTCTTTCTCCGTGATAGATAAAAGATCCGACTCTGATGATCTTCCAGCTTTCTTTGTGACTATCCACTCGTAAGAGCTACCCAACTGGAATAGACCCGAGACCATGGCGTTGAACTTGGTGACAGACATTGTGTTCTCGAACAAGAGGTAAGGGACGATGAAAGGGAACGACTTGGGAGACGGGAGGAGGTTGAGGAATGACATGAAAACCGGTATGTAGCAGATGACCCAAACGGGGAGCTCAGCTTCTGGTACAAACATGGTTAGTGGAAGGATGATGCAGAACAATGTGAAGGAGTAGAAAGGAAGTATGAGTTTCCTTAGAAGGAAGAAGAGTAGTATCAGATTCGCCTTCTTCCATATCGCTATCTGCAAGAAAGAAAGGAAAAATGATCAAGAACTTGAAACTTTGAAGAAGAAGAAGAAAAGAGTTGTACACACTCTACCTTAGAGGTCAAGATTGCACCAAGACACAAGCGAAAAAGCTGCATAGGTCCTGAATGCCAACGGTGTTGCTGCTTCTTATATGCTTCATAGGACTCAGGAACTTCACAAAGGACCTGTAGATTTGTCCTCACTCAAGTTAGGGCTTTTTTAATTATTAAGACTTATTGATCAATAGTAGTAGTACCTTGACATCGTTAAGATATATGAACTTCCATCCATGGAGATGTGCACGGACTGCTATATCCATATCCTCAACAGTTGTTCTTTCAAGCCATCCACCAGATTCCTCAAGGGCTTTGATTCTCCAGACTCCAGCTGTTCCGTTAAAGCCAAAGAAGTTCAAGAACACGCCGCTCACTTGCTGCTCAACCTCAAAGTGGAAACACAGATTGATGTTCTGAAGACGGGTCAACAAGTTCTCGTCTTTGTTCACAAACGTCCACCTAGCTTGAACCAGACCTAACTCTGGGTTGTCCTGAAGATATATAATCACATCAAGTTAGAGACATCTCTCCCCCACTTGTCAGTGATATAATAGATGTTAATACCAACCTTGAAATGTGGAACTGTTAGTTTAAGGAAGTCTGGATTAGGTTGAAAATCAGCATCAAAGATCGCTACAAACTCGTACGCTTCCACGTAATCACAGCTCATAGCTGACTTGAGGTTACCAGCTTTATATCCGGTTCTAACCAAGCGATGCCTGTAGATTATGTTGACTCCCTTTTGGCTCCATTTGGCAACTTCAGCTTTAATCATTTGTTGGATGCTTTCATCGTTGGAATCATCAAGAACCTGAACCAGGATTCGATCTTTTGGCCAGTCAAGTTGACACACAGCAGATATAGACTGTTCATACACCTAAAACAACCACAAGACCAAAGATCACTACATTAAACTGATGTCAAAAAGCTTACACAAAAGGTTAAGAATAAGCATACCTCTCTTTCATTGCACATTGGTATCTGAACAAGAACCATTGGATAAGCATAGCCACATCCCTCAGCATCATCATTACGGAACGGTTCCTCATCAAACATCGGTTTGATTTTCTTGTACTTGATCCAAAAACAGCCCAAGCAGAGAATCAAACGGTCCACAGACTGTATAAGGAAGAGCACAATACAAAACTTGGAGAGAGCTTTGATTGGAGGAGCAATATAATCAGCTCTTAACCTTAACCAGCC
Organism: Raphanus sativus; assembly: GCF_000801105.2. Classification (NCBI taxonomy): domain Eukaryota; kingdom Viridiplantae; phylum Streptophyta; class Magnoliopsida; order Brassicales; family Brassicaceae; genus Raphanus; species Raphanus sativus. The sequence goes on from NC_079512.1 coordinate 36,409,895, forward strand.
AACGTAGACAAGATGAAGCAAGCTCTGGATCTCAAGCGTGCTAGTGGGGATGCGAAGACTCGGGCTTTCGAAGTAATGCCATCCTCTGAAGTAAGCAACAGTCTCGAACGCGAGAATCACCAAGGAAAGAGCTAAGAAGAGCTTTATGGCTGTGAAAAGCCACCTGTCTCTTCCTAACCTCTCAGAGCCAAGCGGGTGAGTGAAGCTGAGGCGTTTCTTGATGGCACTGAGGAGAGACCAGAAGACAGTAGCGAACCAAGTGAGACAACCAACGGCTCTGTGAGCTTTGAGAAGCAGAACCCAAGTGACTTGCTTTGCGTTCTTGCCTCTGCTCTTCTCCACTGGTCTGAAGGCTGAATCTGGACCTTGGATTTCGACTACGGAGTAGTTTGGATTCTCCATTTTGACCACGACTGGTGTTCCTTTCCTCGTGTCTTTCGCCCACCAATCTGAAAAATCCAACCTTGGAGCCATCTACAGAAGAAAAAACAAGAGCAGAAGAGACAAAGTAGTTGAGTTTCTCAATGTGGTAAGGATTCAAAAGAAGCACACTTTAATTTCAAAATGGAAGAAGATTAAGCAAAAACTCATTTCAGGAAACTCAAGAATGGCACCTTTAGAGCGAGTGAATCTGGAGGAAAGGAGGTAGCTTTTTAACAGATAATGGAAGATAAAGCAAGACCCAGATCCAGGAAATCAGAAATCTAGAGACCCATTTTTGTTTTTATCATAAACCAGACAGAGAAGCATCCCACAGCTCAAGCCCTCATTTATAGTGGACCTTTTTTAAGAGAATGACAGAGAGAGAAGAGAGAGAGAGAGAGAGAGAGAGAGAGAGAGAGAGAGAGAGAGAGTGGAGTGTCTCAAAGAGATGAGAGAGATTAAATACTTGGCTTTGAGGGAGAGAGAGAAGAAAGGTATATGTGAAGCTTGTGAGATCTGTCTTACACTTTCATGTGTGTGTGTTTGCTTTTTATTTTGGTTCAGCTACTTCTTTGATGGCTTCAGCATGCAAATTCATCCCCTTTTTATTACACTCTTGTTACTTTAGCCAGCACTTGTCATGTCAATAAGAAATAAAATTGGATTTTTTGAAGAAATAGAAAAGTTTAGGAAAATTCATTGATGGATGGACCACATTGTTTGTCAATTTGAGGTGAAGACAAATTCAAATTTGTTAGAGGAACTGCTTAGATTGGAACCAAGTTTTAGAAGATACCAAAACGGTTCCAAGTGAATCACTCTCTACTATTTCTCACCGCTTCTTCTGTGTGCTCCCCATGTCATGTTCCATGTGCTTCCATTAATATTTGATTTTATAATTTTTATACATAATTGTAAAAATTGTTTCCTTTTGAGTAGTCCATTCAAGTTATATAACTGCGTTTTTTTAGCAAGCGTCATCAACTTTGAATTTTAACGGGAATGTTATGAAGACAATACACATATATAAAAACATATATGGTGCTTTCCCAACTTTTTAATGAGCACTGTTATTTGAAGAAGAAACATTTTATTATTAATAAATTTAAAACTATTACGAGTCCAAGCCTTGGCCTTGAAACAAATACATCAGTTTTATCAATTATATAGTATTATTGTACATGAGAGTTTAAATTTTGTAGATTTTTCTATATAATCTAGATGTATCCGGTGAATTGATATCCAACCGACTAATGTTTTATATGCATGTTCATCAGCATCTGATAGCCCCAGTTATTTGCAATAAGAAATACACATTTATATTGTCCGACTATAAACGAATAAATATGAATTCAGTGGATTACGAATCCGGTATACTTTTTAAGCCTACCGTACTATTCTACCAATGTGTGAATTTTGTTTTTGTAGATGTTAGGGGTGGAGATTAGTAATTAATAAGGAGATAACATTCAGTTATGATCTTTGTGTGATTAACTAACAAAGTACACTAACAATCGAGAGAGAGGGTCATTTGTTAAACAAGTGTTAGTTGACTCTTTTTCAGAAAAGAAAAACAAGTGTTAGTTGACTAATAGTGTAGTGGTTGGTGGGGAAAGAAACTTTCGAATATTGCCACTAATCGTGGGCCTTTTGTAAAACAAAAGTTAATGTATATAATGTACAGTGATGTGTCTTTGACAAGAAGAGGTGTATGATTCAGTAGAATGAATAATCGCAATTTTTTCAATTTGTTAAATTGGGAAAGTTTCAGCCATATGTTAAGTTACGCGAGTTACTTGTCGGTGGCGATACTAAGACATGCAGAACTCGAGATAAGAATATTCTTTAGCATTTTTAAGGTTTTTTTTACTATACGATACCTAACGTTTTACAAAAGTATTATATAAAAACGAAAAGAAAAGTAAAGCTAAAAGCGAGACGATTTTTCAATTATATGTCTAGCTGTAATTAACTTGGTTTGTTTATAATTTACTCGGTATTAGCTTTGTTTTGTTTGAGCCATATATAATTCGATACACAAACTGTGGTGATATAGTAGTTGAACATTCATTGTGTGGGGTAAAATGAAAGTTCGAAATCTTTATAATATAAAGTCAGTAATGATTGGTCAAAATTAGCTGTTCAATAAACTACAGAATTTGTATGATTTAAACTTGAAATCCAAGTATCCAGTAATAAAACTATGACAATATAGGTAAATAATAATGCACAAATTATTGGATGTGGCACACTATGTTTGATTTAGTGTTGTGTTAGAAAGTATCTATCCAGCTTAGACCCGGTCCATTAATCATGCATATATTAAGATGATCGATTATGTTTTATGGATGATTATTGATGAGCACTTTTCAATTGTAATATTCTTTGAACAATGATATAATTTCCTTCCACATACAATGCTTTACACTCGCTACTTTAGCAGTATTTATTTTCATGATCGTAATTAGTGGATACAATCAATCATTCAATATTCATTTATTTGAATAAAGTTGCTCTTTTAGTTTTAGTTGATTACAGTTCTTATACTGTAGGTACATTTTTAAAAAATGTTTGCCACCTACTCCGAAGTAGCATCCATGGTTTTGTATATTTGAATTGTCGATATAAATTTATTTTTCGGTAGTAAGTCTTCAAAAATATGTAGATCAGTACAACACTGTTTTAAATCAATCTAAGAAAATAATCGGTTCGTACGGTAGTGTAGGAGTATTACAAATATAACTTATTGGACATATTTGATGTGGAAACCGAATCGGACCAGAAGTTCTCATTTTTTTGTGAGCTTCTAAATCAGTCAATAGCTTAGCTGGTTTAGCCTTTTTCTGCCGGCCGGTACTTGGCGTAAGAGTACCACACACCACCAGCTGTGTTGACCACTAAACCGGACACGTTCGAAGCATGTACTTCAACACCACCCAAGAGGACAAAACCTAGCGTCTGGGCAATCAAAGATAATAAGTCAGTGTAAGAGTGAGAAAGTGATTTTTGCTAGAACTTGACAAACACGATAGTACTAGCTAAATGAGAGAGTATATAACTTTAAGAAGAATTCGAATCACTAGACGTACTAAATCGATCATATTGCAATCGAGAAACTTCCCTAATGGAATTTAAATGCACGGATCAACACATTAAGAAGGAAGAAGATTAAGAGCAGAAAAGAAGGACGAAGAGCTAGGCTCCATTTCGGCTTCAATCTCCATTGAAAGGAGCGTGCATCATGGATATAAACGCATTACTTAGAAGAAGTACGATTAAAATTTTCCTGGGACGGGGAGTATCTTGAGCATTTAAGACCACCCACAACGGGGGTTCATAGAGAATCCTTACCACAAAAACTTAGACAAATAACATTAAAATAATAATATATAATTTACCTTTGGCAAGGATTGATCCTTAGATAAGTGATTTACGGATCGAATCCTTAACAACGTGGCAAGGCGTGATTGGTTTCGGTGTGGGTTGTGTTTCGCCGCTGTATTCTTTTTTCCCTGCTTTTTCCGATCAAAAAATTCTGGGTTTTGTCCTAATTGCGTCGTTGTTCATCCAGGTTCAAATCTCAGTTTCTTTTTGATCTCTCGTCTTTGATCAGATTCCAATCATGCATTCGATTTTTTCCGGTACTCGTCTAAGGTAATTAGATCCTCTTCTCCTTTCTTCGTAATTGTATTGTATGATTCTGAAGTTATGTGGATTTGAATTTCAGGGACATGATCAGATCCATAAGAGCGTGCAAAACAGTTGCGAAGGAGCGTGGCGTTGCGAGGAAAGAGTGTGCTGATATCAGAGCATCCATCAATGAAAACGACCCTCACGATAGGCACAGGAACCTCGCCAAGCTCATGTTCATACACATGCTGGGCTACTCGGAGAAGAGGATTGGTTATCTCGGGCTGATGTTGCTTCTTGATGAGAGGCAGGAAGTGTTGATGCTCGTCACGAATTCATTAAAACAGTATCCTTTAATATAGATTCTTTCTCAGTGTTAGTGGAAAAGGTAGAACTAAGTGTATATTGGGTTGCATTGCTGTGATGAGTGGTAGATTTGTTCCAGATTAGCCTTAACTCACGTGCAGAGATCTTAACCACAGGAACCAGTATGTTGTAGGGCTCGTGCTCTGTGCTTTAGGGAATATTTGTTCTGCAGAAATGGCTCGTGATCTTGCGCCTGAAGTAGAGAGATTGATCCAGTTTCGTGACCATAACATCCGTAAGAAGGTGAAGTATTTTTTAGTTCATATATAATGCTTGATGGAACTTGAGGCTGTTGGTTCTGTTCCTTCATTTCTTTGACCATTTATGTTTTATTATATGTAGGCGGCACTTTGCTCCTCTAGAATAGTGAGGAAAGTTCCAGATCTTGCAGAGAACTTTGTAAATGCTGCTTCTTCCTTGCTGAAAGAAAAGCATCATGGGGTTCTTATAACAGGAGTTCAACTTTATTATGAACTATGCACGATATTACTAATAGCGCATATCAGCCAGAGTATGATGTTGCAGGGATCACAGATCCTTTTCTTCACATACAGTTACTTAAGCTCCTGCGTGTTTTAGGCCATGGTGACGCTGATGCCAGGATTTGATGACTGATATACTTGTCCAGGTTAGTCGTAATTTAGAAAGTGATTTTGGATATGGCTCACCATTTTCACATTTGCAATGTAATTCCCGTGGAACCATATATGCTAAGACTTTTTTTATATATTAAGGACTCCACCATTAGAATACACCATTGAACATATATTTTTGATTCGAGTCCTTCACTATTCAAACAAAACAAAATTAACTAAAAAAATTAGTTTAAAATTCTTAAGGACTCCCATGGTGAATCCACCATTGCGGATGCTCTAAGCGAGCTCGAGGGAAATATTGGAAAGAGTCGACACTAAAAAAAGTCAACAACCTTCTGGGTGAGAAAGAAGGCCTCAGAGACGTTTCTGTCCAATAGCAAAACCCGTCTTGCGGTCCATTTAAAGAAGTTGGGCCTGAAAGATCCAATTACGAAGAAAAAACTAATTAAAAAATTAAATAATGCAATAAGAAGTAGCAAAACCTATTCTGATCAAAGCCTAGGGTAGTCTGTTGACGTATAGTGTAAGACTGTGTAGTCCTTTTGGTCATAGAAGATGGGGAGTTTAATGGATGGATGGATAAGTCAAAGTTGTGTAAGAAAAAGATGATGTGTCTGAAAGATTTACATCAGTTTTTAGATTTTTTTTATAGATTCGATATTACTTTTTTTGTAACGTAATATGCGTGTATTTATAGAGAAAACAAATGTAACGTCAGGCGTCTGTGGAAGAACACCATTAGAAGAAATATTAATAACAAAACAGAGTTTCCCTTCGCTCTCTCTGTCTCTCTCTCTCTCCACTGAACAATGGTTGTTCCTCCAAAACCCTCTCTGTATCACCTGAGATTTCTTACCGGAGACAAACCACTTCTGGTAAATGCATACGATCATTATTGTTTATCTACTGTGTGTTTGTCATCGTTAAAACTGTTTTTTTTTTTGTTGTTTTTGTGATTGCAGACGCTTGATGATGAGTTCTTACGTAATCACACGAAGGTTTTGCTAACATCAGACGCGTCGGACAAAATTTGGAAAGTGAAACTGGACGGCAACAGGCTCGCCGGCGGCTGGGAAGAGTTCGCGGCCATTCATAATTTCAGTGACGGAGACGTCTTGGTTTTCAGACACAATGGAGACGAGACCTTTCATGTATCTGTTTCCAGTGAATCTGATGATGAGTCTGATGATACTGATGACAGTGAATCTGATGAGTCCGATGATGCAGAAGACGACGATAATGATGATGATGATGATGATGATGAAGGTAAGTTGTTTGATATGTTTTATGTTTTGGGTTTAGCGAAATGAAAGTGAAGATTGTTGTTGTGATTCAGGGGACGTTTTGGTGGAAAAGAATAAGAAACCAGAAGCAGATACATCACCAGGCGATTCTTGTTTACTCAGAGCTAGTGTCACACCTTCTAGCCTCATCGATGATCGCTTGGTAACCACTAGACTCCTCTTTCACCCTTTTTTGGATTCGATACTATCCGTGATGTCTTCCACCATGGATTGATCGATGATGTTTTTTTTCTTATCAGTATCTTTCTACAGATTTTAAGTTCACATCGTTTGACGAGCACAAGAAACCGTGTGAGATATATTTAGCTAACGAGAAAGGAAGAAAATGGACGCTGATTCTTTCAAGAAATATATCAAATGGTGCGTTTAACATCAGAAGAGGCTGGGCTAACTTTTGCTCAGCTAATGGGTTAAGCCAAGGTGACATCTGTAACTTCAAACTTTCTGAAAGTGGGGAAAGGCCTGAGCTTTTGTTGTGTTCACGCGAGTCTGGTAATAATGGCCATGAAGACAAAGAAGAAGAAGAAGAAGAAGAAGAAGAAGAATGCCCTAAAGCAGATGCAGTGAAGATATGTTCTGTAGGAGGCTGCAGCAAAGAGAAGACAACATCGGAGAAGAATACTTCTCCTCGTTTTCTGACACTAGAGTATACACCCAACCGTGTCAAGGCAGGGCAACTTGTAAGTTCAACTTTCTTTGAGAGTAACTTTTCATCTAGTTGTCATGTAACTTTTGATTAGGAGGGATGTAGTCATGATTTTGTAGAGTCTAGAAAGCTACTAATTTTGAAATATGTTTCAGTATATTTCAATGGCTTCATCGGGTTTCTTGTCTGAGAGTGGCATTAAGTCTTCTGGGGAGATAACTCTACTGGACAAGCATGGAAGAAAGTGGCCATCTTATCTACATATGACAGGACAACGGGGACGTGAATGGTTTTATATAAGAGGAGGTTGGAGAGAGATGTGCAAAGCGAATGATGTTCAAGTGAATGACTCATTCGTGTTGGAGTTTATATGTGAAAATGCAAACCCTATTTTTAAGTTACACTCTAAGGTAAACCCATCAATTCCAACTTTTTGCTCTTTGGCTTGTTTAGTTAAAACTTAGAGCTAAGACTTTCTAATAGAGAATGCTAAATTTGTTTCTTGAGTTACGTTTCAGATTGAAAACAAGGGAAAAGGAAATCCTGTGGAAAAGACTCCAGAAGTGAGTAAGAGAGGACGCACTAGAGGTTCAAGCAGACCTAACACTAACTTGAAGCGCAAGCAACCAGAATCTTGCTCAGTCTCCGATCAAGTGGCTAACGTGAAACAAAGCATTCAAGATACTCTGAACATCATCAGACACTTCCGCGGAGAGCTCGAGACAAGGGAGAAGAATCTGGAAGCTTCATTACTGGAAGTTGACGACTTAGGTGTGTTTCTGAATCAAGATCTTCTTGCTTTTCTTGATATCATAATCTTTTGGTATTACTGTGTTCATAACTTTTTGGTTGATGAAACAGGTGAGAGGATATTGGGAATCAGCAAAATTCTCAGCAATAATCTGGCTTAAAGTAAAACTAAATAGCAGGAAGAAAGAGGATATCAAAAGACTATCTGCATGCACTTTTTGAATCATGGTTTTCACAAGAACGGCTTCCTCTTCCGAACTACGTTAGGTTTTCTAATTCAGTATTTAAGACTTGCAAGTTCTAGAGACTGCCCATTTTCTTAGTGCCTTTGTTCGGTTCCAGGGCTCACAATGTTTGTATATTTGAAAGGCTTGTGACTTGACGTTATGCTTTAGTTATATAGCTAAGAAACTATATAATTATATAGCTTGCTTTCGTGATCTACAAGTCTATTCATAATTGAGTTTCCTCAGGAAACACGTTTCTTAGCAGTTTCAATGTGATTCGAAACGCATTACGGTAAGAAATTTTGATTAAAATTTTCCTTGAGTGGTGGAGTATCTTAATCGAGCTCAAATGAAAACAAATCTGGAGTGAGAGTCAGCACAAGAAAAGTCAGTAAGCAAGAAGTTGGGCCCAAAATACCCAATTACGACGATGGGTTTAAAACAAAACTAATTAAAAGTAGAGTAAAGTAATGAACTAAAAAGTTAAAATAATACAATAAAAAAGTAACAAGACCTATTCTAATCAAAACCTATGGTGAAGAAAAAAAAAACCTATGGTGAAGAGGGTAATCATTTGATGTATAGAGTGTAGTCAGTCCTTTTGGTCACTGGTGCTGATGGGGAGAGTTCGATAGATGGAAGGACAAGTAAAAGTGGTGTAAGAAAAAAGATGATTTGTCTTACAAAATGTGAGAGATTCACATCATTTTTGTAGATTTTTATTAGATTCGATATAACTTTTGGTAACGTAACTATATGTATATAGATGAAATATTAATAAGAGAACAGAGTCTCTCTCTTTCTTTCTTTCTCTCCCCCAACAATGGTGGTTCCTCCAAAACCCTCTCTGTTTCAGTGGAGATTTCTGACCGGAGACAAACCAGTACTTGTAAATGCATCTGATTTTATGATCTTTTGTTGTTGTTCCGACTTTGCCATTGTTTAAAGCTATTTGTAACTGTTCTTGTTCTTGTTGCAGACGCTTGATGATGAGTTCTTACGTAATCACACGAAAGTTTTGCTAACATCAGACGCGTCAAACAAAACTTGGGAAGTGAAACTGGACGGTAACAAGCTCGCCGGCGGCTGGGAAGAGTTCGCCGCCGTTCATAATTTCAGTGACGGAGACGTTTTGGTTTTCAGTCACAATGAAGACGAGATCTTTCATGTAGCTCGATCCAGTAACAGTGACATAGAGCACGAGTCTCCTAGCTTCACTGATACTGATGACGACACTGAAGTTGATGATGAATCTGATGACGACGATGATGTAGAAGTTGATGATGCAGCAGGTGAGTTCTTTGATATGCTTTTAATTTTTTGGGTTTAGTCATGTTTGTGATATGTAAGTGGAGATTGTTATTGTTATTAAGGGGACATTTTGGTGGAAAAGAATAAGAAACCAGAAGCAGATACTTCTTGTTTCCTTAGAGCTCGTGTCACACGTTACAGCCTCATCAGAGATCGCTTGGTAACTATTGAACTACTCTTTTTTGTGGGGTTCGATACCATTAGTGATTTGCTGATGTGTTCAACCATGGATTGATGATGTTCTTATTTTATTTTCAGGATCTTTCTAGAGATTTTAAGTTTATGTCGTTTGATGAGCACAAGAAACCGTGTGAGATATATTTAGTTAATGAGGAAGGAAGAAAATGGACGCTGAGGCTTTCAAGAAATATATCAAATGGTGGGTTTTACATCACAAGAGGCTGGACTAACTTTTGCTCAGCTAATGGGTTAAGCCAAGGTGACATCTGTAACTTCAAACTTTCCGAGAGTGGGGAAAGGCCTGTGCTTTTGTTGTGTTCACACGAGTCTGGTAATGGCCATGAAGACAAAGAAGAAGAAGAATGCCCTGAAGCAGATGCAGTGAAGATATGTTCTGTAGGAGGCTGCAGCAAAGAGAAGACAACATCGGAGAAGAATACTCCTCGTTTTCTGACACTAGAGTATACACCCAACCGTGTCAAGACAGGACAACTAGTAAGTTCAACAACTTTGTTTAAGTGTAATTTTCATGTAGTTGTCATGAATGACTTTGATTAGGAGGATGTAAATCATGACTTTATAGAGTCTATGATACGACAAAAAAATAGTCTATAATTCGTTACTAACTATGAAACTTGTGTCAGACTATTTCAAAGGTTTTCTTGGGTGAGAGTGGCATTAATAAGTCTATGGAGATAACTCTGCTGAAAAAAGATGGAAGAAAGTGGTCATCTTATCTACAGATGTCAGGACAACCCGGACGTGAAATGTTTTACATACGAAATGATTGGAGAGAGATGTGCAAAGCGAATGGTGTTCAAGTGAAAGACTCATTCGTGTTGGAGTTGATATGTGAAAATGCAAACCCTATATTTAAGTTCCACTCTAAGGTAAAACCCACCATACTCCAACTTTTTGCTCTTTAGCTTGTTTAGCTAAAACTTTTAGTAGAAAAGCTAAATAATCTTCTTGAGTTTTGTTTCAGATTGAAAATAAGGGAAAAGGAAAAATAATAACTCGTAAGAAGAGAGCTCGTCATCTAAGTACCGTGGAAAACACTCCGGAAGGGAGTAAGAGAGGACGCACTAGGGTTTCAAACAGATCCAACACTAACTTGAAGCGCGAGCAACCAGAATCTTGCTCAGTCTCTGATCAAGTGGCTAACGTCAAACAAAGCATTCAAGATACTCTGAACACCATCAGACACTTCCGCGGAGAGCTCGAGACAAGGGAGAAGAATCTGGAAGCTTCACTACTGGAAGTTGACGACTTAGGTGTGTTTCTGAATCAACAACATCTTCTTTGTTTTCTTGATATCATCATCTTTTGGGTATTACTAATGTTCATAACTTTTGGTTTGATGAAACAGGGGAGAGGATATTGGGAATCAGCAAAATTCTCAACAATAATCTTGTTTAAAGTAAAATTGAATAGCGGAAAAAAAGGATCAAAAGACTATCTGCATGCACTTTTTGTATCATGATTTTCACAATAACGGCTTCTTCCTCCAAACTCTACGTTAGGTTTCCTTTTAAATATTTAAGACTTGCAAGTTCTAGAGACTGCCCAATTTTTCTTGGTGCCTTTGTTCGGTTCAAAGGCTCACAATGTTTTGTATATTTGAAGGGCTTGTGACTCGACGTTTATGCTTAGTTAACTTCCGGTTTAATTAACAACTAGATTTTGACCCGCCCTTGAAAGGGCGGGTATTATTTTCAGTTTTATGAAACATATTATTTGTTTATAATTATTGAATGTATTTATCTTAGTAAAATCTTCTTTATAATAAGTTCGACATATAGAGTCTCTTTGGTAAACTATGTGTTTTTTGGCTTTGTTTTATTCTCTATCTAATAAATATATTTATTTGCCTTGTTGTTAAAATAAATAATTTTAGAACGCAAATGTATAATACTTTTATATTGATATTTTGTTTAAACAATGTGACATATTTCTATATTAATTAAATATTTACATTGTAATTTATTTTTTATACAAATAAACATATTTGTGTAGTTTGTTGTTAAAAAATGATTTTGAATACAAATGTACAGTACTTTTAAATTGATTTTTTGTTATGTGATGCCATTATTTTTTGTTCAAATATAAATCATTTTAAAATACTTTCGTTATTTGAATATTTTTAGTTTCTTATACATCAGAACAAAATTCATACAGACCCAGGGGATTCAATTTGAAACTCACACCTAAATTTATATCCAAACATGGCCTAATATCAAAACCAAAAAAATCTATACCCGAAAAAATTGACCAGTAACTAAATGGGTACCCAAATATTTATTTCTAACGGATTCTGTAAACAAATAAAAAATATTTTATGTGTTTGGCTAAATTAAGTGAAATATAAAATTTTATTCAGTAATATTTGTAAAATATTAATAATGATCAATATATGAATATCAATTTGTTTCAATAAGTTATGGAATTGTAATTAATGAATTTAAATTGATTTGAAATGCAGTGGTAGAATCTATAAATAAAAAACACAAAAAGAAGTACTGAAAAGAAATTTCAAAACCCAAAAAATCTATACCCGAAAAAAACGACTCGTACCTAAATGATCCGAATGTTTATGCCTAACTGATTTTGTAAAAAAATAAAAAAAAATATATTTTTATGTGTTTGACTAAAATATGTGAAATATTTTTTAATAGTAATTTTACATATTAATAATGATCAATATATGGAGACATCAATTTGTTTAGATAAGTTTGGAATAACAATTAATTAATTTAAATTGATTTTAAATGTAGTGGTAAAATCTGTAAATAAAAAAATTACGAAAAGGAAATATCTATTTTTTTATAAATGCAATGACTAAATGTGTAAATAAAAGAAAGTAAATATACTGCTATCCATGTTTCCAAACAATTCTCATTTAATATTGTTATCCATGTTTCCAATCAAATTTTCTTTTTAAACTGCAATTCATGTTTCCAAACACACCGAAATTGTACTTCAGCTTTAATAAGATAGATGGGCTACTTTGGTGCTTATATATACATTTTGGCCAGAAAGATGTCTTATCTTTTGAAAATGTCTTCTCCATTCCGCAATGAGCTTTATGAAGGCTGCAGCTTTCGGCTTAATCTCGCTTGGTAGCCGTATAAGCTTATAGCAAGATTATTCTCTGAGAAACTTAGTATTAATTATTTGTATTTATCCTTCTTAAAATATGAACTTTACTATAGAGATTTATATTTTCATCTCTTGTGGTTTTTCTTTTGAAAGCATCTCTTGTAGTTTTTAAATAGTATATTTGATTGTTGTGCACCCAATTGACATTTAAAAAAAAAGATATATATAGTGGGTGAATCTAAAACATGTTATTAGCATTGTGTCAATTATTTAGTTAAGATATATACTTTATTGCTGTAATTATTAATATAAATATATATATAAGATTTTTCAATGTTGTCTATAATATCATATGTATTTATGTATATTCTAACTTTTTATAATATAATCTAAAAATATTTTCCTATAATTAAAGTTACATCAAATTATCTATGTTTAAAATTTGTTTGAAAGTTTAATTGTTGTTGGCAACATATATTAGGTGGTTATAGGATTAGTTTGTCACTTTATATTCCAAAAAAGAAGAAGAATGGTATACGCAACCAAGTTTTGGAATTCAGTGGGTGGTAACCACAATAATCATCAATCTGACTGTAATAAAGAATTTTTTTTTTGTATTTATTTAACAAATTTCCTTGGCAATTAAGTCATTAGTAAAAAAGCCCATAATAATAAGTTGCTTATAAATAGGAAGGAGAAGGTACGCAACCAAACATCAAGAAAGTACGTTTTCTAAATTTTCTTTGTTTTGTGATTATAATCTTCATTTCACTTTTTATACTTTGTTATCCTGATTTGAGAGTCCATGGATCTATTGATAATTATCCTTCATACCCATTTGGGTTTCTTTTTTTTTTTTTTTTTTTTTTCGTTTAAAAAATAAAATTAAAACAAACCAATCGCGGGCCGCCACGTGTCGTGGAGCCCGCGAAACTGCCCAGAAAACGTTTCCTCGCGAGACCACCTCTTCTCCTTTTTTCTTCTTGGTTCCCACCCTTTGTGGTCCCCCCCACCAAGATCCCCTCCAACATACCCCAATAAATATGCTCTAGGTTCCTAGTGTAATAAAGAATTTTTTTTTTGTATTTATTTAACAAATTTCCTTGGCAATTAAGTCATTAGTAAAAAAGCCCATAATAATAAGTTGCTTATAAATAGGAAGGAGAAGGTACGCAACCAAACATCAAGAAAGTACGTTTTCTAAATTTTCTTTGTTTTGTGATTATAATCTTCATTTCACTTTTTATACTTTGTTATCCTGATTTCAGAGTCCATGGATCTATTGATAATTATCCTTCATACCCATTTGGGTTTCTTTTTTTTTTTTTTTTTTTTTCGTTTAAAAAAAAAAATTAAAACAAACCAATCGCGGGCCGCCACGTGTCGTGGAGCCCGTGAAACTGCCCAGAAAACGTTTCCTCGCGGGACCACCTCTTCTCCTTTTTTCTTCTTGGTTCCCACCCTTTGTGGTCCCCCCACACCAAGATCCCCCTCCAACATACCCCAATAAATATAATAAATATGCTCTAGGTTCCTAGTGTGATTCTATATCGTCTTAAATCAGTTCCATGATAAAATATGTAACGATTAGATTGAATAAGTGTGAAACCCTTCAGAATGTTTTGTCTTTGTAAAATAGAACTGTAATTGTTGTATTTAATTATTTGTTTGTTGTTGTCGTTCTCTGTAGAATGGATCCTTTGAATCCAGCCTCCTCAAGCTTAGCTCCTCCTGTTGCAAATGATCTCCCGGAGAAGAGAAAGAGAGGTCGTCCGCGTAAAGATCAAACCATAACTCAAACTCAACCGGACGCTAATCGAGACCTGATTAACGTTGAAGAATTTGCTGATCCCCTCTATCTTTTCCCCTGCATGATTCACCATCAGATTAATTAAAAAAATGTAAGGGTAAAGTAAAACGTTCACATTTACTGTTCATCGGTTAATTCAGATCATACCTAGAGCATCAATTTCCAGCAGCGAAGTTTCTAGATTTTGTTCCTTCGTCTCAAGCTCTGATCGAAACAGTCTTACATCGGTTAAAGTTTGCACAATACTCTGTCTCACCTTACTCACTTGATCAGAGATTGAGCAAGGTTCAGGTGCTTTCTTGTGCTGCAAGTTTGATGGACCAACACTTAATTTATTTGATGCCCGGGTACGGCGAGATGATCCTCCTTCTGTAGAAACTCGAGCTTTCTTTTGGATACAAGTCTCCATCTCTTCTTCAGCTCGTGATGCTTCAATCATCCTTGACTTTCTTCTGTTCATACTATGATTACCATCGAATGATGCTTCCTTCATCTGAACACATATTTATAGCACATAATTATAAACAACAACAACAAAAAAATGCCAAGTAACCTGGAATGTAACTGATTTGGTGTTTTAACCTTGGAGCAGATCTTGAGAATAGGACCAGTTCCTCCTCGAATTATGTCAAGTGTGAAGGAATCACCAACTTTCTTTACGCCATTGGCTACAAGGCAATCTTTAAAACCTTTAATGTAAAACTGTTCACGTCCTTTGACGCTAACTAGATGCAACTTCCACTCTACGCCGTCTTTGTTCACTAGAGTTACCTCTCCTGCTTCATTGATCCCGTTCTCTCTTGTAAATAGTGCAGGGATTCGCTTTACAAAGTTTCAAACCAACCCATTAATGTGAGCCAAATAACAAAAGAAGAAGGCTTAAATAACACTTAAAAGAAAAGGTGTTGGAACTTACAAGTTGACCTGACCTTAACATGTAACGTTTAAGCTCTATTTCCACAGTCATGTTCTGATTCATTTGAGCTGTCTCTGAACCATCCTCAGAATCAATCTCATCGCCTTTGGTCTCAGGAACATGAAGAATGGTGGAGGTATTGTTGGGACATAGCTGTATCACCGGTTTGGTTCCGCCTTGGACAAATTTAAATCGACAAGAAGAACCGGTTTTGATCCCATTTCCTTGGCAGAAACTTGTCCAGCCTCTGCACATATAAGCTTGACCGGTTGTTTTGTTGTGTCGAAGATCCAATGTCCAAGATTTGCCATCTTCGTTGAGTAGATCAATCTCACAGTGTCTGTTGTTCAGACCATTTGACCTAGCAAAGTTGTTTGAAAGACACTGCAAAACCACACGAATTAAAAATGATATAATATATAGTACGTAGCAAAATAACATGATGATAATGTTACTAAAATTAGAGTCGAGAGAAAGTATTAACCAGGTGACTTCGGCTTAGGGTTGAAGATGTGACGTGCGCAAGAAGGTAAGAGTTCTCTGTTCCTGATATCGCTCTCTTCTTCGACGAAGTTTTGTTTGGATATAATTCCTCTTCCGAATCTTCATCATCATCATCATCTCCAGCATCGGCATGCTCCTCGTCGTCGTCTTCATCAAAAACATCATCATCAAAGATATTATGTTCATCGTCTTCATTTTCATCTTCAGAGGTAGAAGAGACGAACTGTAGTATCTGACGAGAGAAACTACGGCCAAAGGGCGTGACGTGGAAAACCATGTCGCCGTCGTGCCTGAAACTCAAAACGTCGTCGTTTCGGACACCATGGTGAACCGAGAATTGTTTCCATCCACGGGCGAATCTCTGGCCGTCCAGTTCGACTTCCCACGATCTGTCCGAAACATCCGTAGTCAGTTTCAGCTTCGTTGACTGAGTTTTACCCTTCACGTGATTCGAAATAAACGAATCCGGAATCATCTGCAATAACAACGACAGCAACAACAGTCACGCAAGACAAAACCAATTGATAACATTGTAACAACAGAAATTACAATGTTTTAAAAAAAAAAACAACAGTGATTACAAGAGAGAGAAGGTTACAGGAATGGAGTTTTGTCCAGAAAGATCTATGAAGAAGATAGGTTTGTTGTTTGAAGAGACCATCACTGGATCCACCATTGTTGAGCAGCAAACTCTAAGGAACTCTTCTATGAAAGTTGTTTCTCCAAATTCTTTTTTTTTCCTTTTACGTTTCTACAGAATCAGAATAAAAAACTCCCTAATTCAATGTCATTAACTACTAATTAATTACAGATATTTTAAATCTTTTTTTTGAAAGACGTGCAGTTTCGCTTAGTAACCCATTAAACGGCAGTGTTTTGTCAGTAACGTCTACTCCTGAATTCCTGATTTGATTAGTCGAAGGGAGCAAATTTTACGGTCTGTAGATTTTGTCCACGTGTACATTGCTGTTACCGTGAAAAAAAAAAAAAGCAACCATAGGGAGTCGTCTAAAGGAAGTTTGGCGGAAAAGCTGAGAGGGGACAGTTCCATCAATCAATCAAACTATCTAATAGCAAACTCAAAGAGCTTCAGAGAGTCGCTGTGAAACTTCAAGAACAATCTTGGATTCTTTGAAGTAGTTGTCAATGGAGAATAATGAATCACTCTTTTCTCCAGCAAACCCGCATTTCTTCCAGCCTCTTCTTACCGATTTCGAGAGCCATCTCGTAAGAAACCTTCTCTTTTCTTTTGTCTTTCTTTAATATTTATAAACGTATAGATAGTCTTATGGTTAGTGTTCTTTTTTTTCTCTGTTGCAAAGACAATTCCTGCGACGTTCTTCTCCAAGCATATACAGGGAAAACACGAGGGTAAGACTGTTCAACTGAGATCAGATGCTTCGGACAGAACATGGAAAGTGAAGATGGAAGGCCATAGGCTCACTGATGGTTGGAAAGAGTTCGCCAAGGCACATGATTTTCGGGTCGGTGACGTCGTTATCTTCAGACACGAAGGAGACATGTTGTTCCATGTTACTCCTTTTGGAACCAGTTTCTGTGAGATCCAATACGTATATTCTGCTAGCCACTACAAATACAAAGAAGAGAGTGACGTAATTGGTATAGTGGAATCATTTTCCAATGTCGTTTACTGAGACTACTATCATCTGTAATTTTTCTTGTGACCGTTAGTTTTCTGGTTCAGGAGAAGAATCTTCGTCCAAGCTCACATGTTTTAGCCAATCTGTGACGGTTTCAAATCTATCAAGAGGAGCTGTGGTTAGTTAGCTTAGTGTTATTTTGTTTAAAGTTTGTGTGAAGTGTCTATAATAACCCCCAAGGTAAACTTGATGACTGATGATGCAGGGTGTACCCTTGGATTTTGCAAGTCAAAATGGTTTGAACAAAGGGAGGCGTGTGATAGCTTTGAGGAACCAAGAAGGAAAGACTTGGGAATCTGAATTAAAGACAACGAGTTCTGGTCAGGTTTTCATATGTCGAAACTGGAGAAGTTTTTGCACGGCGAGTAAGTTAAAAGTTGGAGACTCTTTCCAGTTGAAACTGCTTCAAAACAAGGAGAGGCCTGTGTTTCAACTCTGCAGCCGCTTGAAGGGGAGGCCGAAGAAGGAGACTCTATCCGAAGAAGGAGACAAAACTGAAAACCCCCGGTTTGTGAAGATAACTCCTACAGCAAGTAGCCTTGAGAATGGTAAACAGGTGAGTTTTTGAAACAATCCATGTCAACTGGTTTCTTCAACTCATTTGTCTTTTCTTTTGTCATGTTGGGTCTGTTTTTTTCAGCATCTACCGGTACATTTCACGAGAGCGAACAAACTCAACAGGCCGGGGAAGATAGTATTGGTAGACAAAGACAAAGTCGAGTGGTCGATGAAGCTTAAGGCCGATACAAGATCTATGTATATTATTGGTGGTAAGGGTTGGAAAAGTTTCTGTGCAGCGAATGAAGTTCTCGCAGGAGAGTCTCTAACTCTGGAGTTGATCCGACGTGGGAGAATCCCTGTGCTCAAGTTTTGCTCCAAGGTTAAGAAAGAGACTCTAACCGAGGAAGATAATCTTGGTGAAACACCCCGGTTTGTGAAGATAACTACTACAGCAAGCAGCCTTGAGATTGGTAGACAGGTGAGTCTTTGAAACATCTATGTCACTGGTTTCTTCAACTCACTGTCTTTTTTTTTCCTTTTGTCATGTTGGATCTATTTTCAGCATCTGCCGGTACATTTCACGAGAGGGAACAAGCTCAAGAGGCCGGGGAAGATAGTATTGGTAGACAAAGACAATGTGGAGTGGTCGATGAAACTTAATGAGGATATTAGAAGTGGAACTATGTATATCATGGGTGGTAAGGGTTGGAAAAGTTTCTGCGCAGCTAACGAAGTAGTCGTAGGAGAGCCTCTGACTCTGGAGTTGATCCGACGTGGGAGAATTCCTTTCCTCAAGTTTTGCTCCAAGGTTAAGTGTGTACACTACATAACTTGCAGTCCACGTTTTTTTATTCTATTAAGTTGAAGTTACTTTAACAAATAGCTTGTATTCAGATGGAGCAACCACCGTTTAAAACAAAGGCTGGAGGACGCAAGAGAACACGAGTTCAGAGACTGAGCCAGGAAAGTAGATCGAAGCATGACGTCTCAAATCAGGAGGCTAAGGTTAAAACAGAGTGCTTAAGCTAATATAACTACTTTCTAAGACACAACAACAGTTCTTCCTATGTTCAAGTTCTGCTCCATGGTCAACAAAAACCTAGCTCCTATGTGCATCCAAGTTGTCTAGTTATGATTTTGAACTAGTTGGCTAAGAGTCCAAGCGTGAAGCGTCTGTTTATTGTTTAGGCAAAGTAAAATCTTTTATCTACTTGACGATTCTGTGTCATATGAATGGCAAACAATTTGGAAATTCAGCAGTACTAAGAACATTCAAACTTCTATTTATATTATAATCAACCTTTTGCACCATAAGTCATGTGTAATAATATTATTATTATTATCTGCGTTACTACTTAAGCTAGAAACTCTGTTGATTTAACATTCCACCACATCATTGAGCATCGATCATCTTGGTGTCTGTATCTCTCACCGGATGTTGGGATTTTGAACAACTCAAGTGATTTCGGCTTAGGGTTGAAGATGTGACGTGCGCAAGAAGGTAAGAGTTCTCTGTTTCTGTTATTGCTCTCTTCTTCGACGAAGTTTTGTTTGGACATAATTCCTCTTCTGAATCTCCATCTTCATCTTCATCATCATCATCATCATCATCATCTCCAGCATCGGCATGCTCCTCGTCGTCGTCTTCATCAAAAACATCATCATCAAAGATATTATGTTCATCGTCTTCATTTTCATCTTCGGAGGTAGAAGAGATGAACTGTAGTATCTGATGAGAGAAGCTACGGCCGAAGGGCGTGACGTGGAAAACCATGTCGCCGTCGTGCCTGAAACTCAAAACTCGTCGTTTCGGACACCATGGTGGACCCAGAATTGTTTTCATCCGCGAGCGAATCTCTGGCCGTCCAGTTCGACTTCCCACGATCTGTCCGAAACATCCGTAGTCAGTTTCAGTTTCGTTGACTGAGTTTTACCCTTCACGTGATTCGAAATAAACGAATCCGGAATCGTCTGCAATAACAACAAACAACAGTCACGCAAGACAAAACCAATTGATAACATTGTAACAACAGAGATTACAAGAGAGAGAAGGTTACGGGAATGGAGTTTTGTCCAGACAGATCTGTGAAGAAGATAGGTTTGTTGTTAGAAGACACCATCACTGGATCCACCATTGTTGAGCAAACCCTAAGGAACTCTACTATGAAAGTTGTTTCTCCAAATTCTTTTTTTTTTCCTTTTACGTTTCTACAGAATCAGAATAAAAAACTCCCCAATTCAATGTCATTAACTACTAATTAATTACAGATATTTTAAATCTTTTTTTTTAGAAAACATGCAGTTTCGCTTAGTAATCATTAAACGGCAGTGTTTTCAGTAACGTGTACTCCTGAATTCCTGATTTGATTGGTCGAAGGGCGCGGCGCAAATATTACGGTCTGTAGATTTTGTCCACGTCTACGTTAATGTTACCGTAAGAAAACATTTAAAAAAAAAGCAACCATAGGTGGACTCGTATATATAAAGTTTGGAGGAAAAGCTCAGAGGACAGTTCCATCAATCAAACTATCTAATAGCAAAACTCAAAGAGCTTCAGAGAGTTGCTGTGAAACTTCAAGAACAATCTTGGATTCTTTTTGAAGTGGTGGACGATGGAGAATAATGATGCATCACCCTTTTCTCCGGCGAACCCACATTTCTTCCAGCGTCTTCTTTCCGGTTTCCAGAGCCACCTCGTAAGAAACATTCTCTATCTTTTGTCTTTCTTCAGCCTTTATAAACGTAATAGATAGTCTTATGGTTAGTTTTTTTTTTTTTCTGTTGCAGAAAATTCCTCTGACGTTCTTCTCCAAGCATATAGAGGGAAACCACGAGGGTAATACTGTTAAACTGAGATCAGATTCTTCGGACAGAACATGGAAAGTGAAGATGGAAGGCCGTATGATAACTGAAGGTTGGACAGAGTTCGCCAAGGCACATAATCTTAGGGTCGGTGACTTTGTTATCTTCAGACACGAAGGAGACATGTTGTTCCATGTCACTGGTTGCTGTGAGATCCAATACGTACAGTCTGTTAGCAACTACAATAATAAAGAGGAGAGTGACGAAATTGGTATAATGGAATCATCTTTCAATGTCGTTTACTGAGAGACTACTATCATCTGTTTTTTTTGTGACCGTTAGTTTTCTGGTTCAGGAGAAGAATCTTCGTCCAAGCTAACATGTTTTAGCCAATCTGTGACGGCTTCAAATCTATCAAAAGGAGCTGTGGTTAGTTAGCTTAGTGGTTTCTTCTTTGTGTTATTTTTGTTTAAAGTTTGTGTGAAGTAATAACACCGTTAACTTTTGATGACTGATGATGCAGGGTGTGCCCTTAGATTTTGCAAGTCAAAATGGTTTGAACAAAGGGAGGCGTGTGATAGCTTTGAGGAACCGAGAAGGAAAGACGTGGGAATCTGAATTAAGGACAACGAGTTCTGGTCAGGTTTTCATATGTCGAAACTGGAGAAGTTTTTGCACGGCGAGTAAGTTAAAAGTTGGAGACTCTTTCCAATTTAAACTGCTTCAAAACACGGAGAGGCCTGTGCTCCAGCTCTGTAGCCGCTCAAAGGAGACTCTATCCGAAGATACACTCCGGTTTGTGAAGATAACTCCTACAGCAAGTAGCCTTGAGACTGGTAAACAGGTAAGTTTTCTTAACATCATTGATGTCTTTGGTTTCTTCAACGCATTGTCTTTTCTTTTGTCATGTTGGATCTGTTTTCAGAATCTACCGCTACATTTCACGAGAGCGAACCAGCTCAAGAGGCCGGGGAAGATAATATTAGTAGACAAAGACAAAATCGAGTGGCCGATGAAACTTAAGGAAGATATTAGAAGTGGAACTATGTCCATCATTGATGGTAAGGGCTGGAAAAGATTCTGTGCAGCGAATGAAGTAGTCGTAGGAGAGTCTCTAACTCTGGAGTTGATGATCCGACCTGGGAGACTTCCTTTGCTCAAGTTTTGCTCTAAGGTTAAGTGTGTACAACGAATAACTTGCAATCCACGTTTTTGGCTTCTCTTAAGTTGGAGTTGCTTAACAAATAACTTGTATTCAGATGGACCAACCACCGCTTAAAACAAAGGCTGGAGGACGCAAGAGAGCTCGAGTTCAGAGACTGAGACAGGAGAGTAGATTGGAGCATGACGTCTCAAATCAGGAGGCTAAGGTTAAAACAGAGTGCTCAAGCTAATATAACTACTATCCAAGACACAACAGTTCTTCCAATGTTCGAGTTCTGCTCCGTTGTCAACAAAACCTAGTAGCTGTTTATGATTTTGAACTAGTTGGCTAAGAGTCAAAGCGTCTGTTTATTGCTTAGGCAAAGTAAAATCTTTTATCTACTTGATGATTCTGTGTCATATGAATGGTAAACAATTTGGAAATTCAGCAGTACTAAGAACATTCAAAATTCTATTTTATATTATAACCTTTTGCACCATAAGTCATTGTGTAATATTATTATTATTATCTGCACTACTACTTAAGCTAGAAGCTCTGTTGATTTAACATTCCACATCATTGAGCGCGATCATCTTGGTGTCTGTATCTCTCACCGGATGTTGGGATTTTGAACAACTCGATGGAACTGAAGCTGTAACGACAGCCTGGTCTTTTACCTCTCTATCTATGTTCCCATTTGCTACAGCCTCTTCATGATCTGCTGCAGAGTCATCATCATCAATCCAAGGGTTCGAATCAGAATCCAGTGTATCAACCCTTTCAACCTCTGCACAACATTCAGAGGTCACCACAGATGGTGACGAACATGATGAAGTTGATGATGAGGACGACAATGATGACTCTTCTTCGCATACAAGGTCTTCACTGGTGTCAATAGCTTCTACCATTGAACTCTCAACTAACTCTTTTTGGCAAGCTTTCATTGCCAAAGTGTCTGTTTCCTTCTCCTCTTGAACTTCTGACCTGAGACTCGTAGACGATAATGATGACCGAGCTTGAATCCTGCATGTCATCAGAAAAAAAAAGATAACAAACTCACAAGCTGAACAATAAAGCTGGTTAACATTTTCAACTAATCCTGCATGTCTTCAGAAAAGCGTTACCTGCTGTAGAGAAGCATATAAGCTCTTTGAGAAATGACCTCTTCTAATTCCACACTCTCTATCTGTGTAATATATCCAGATTCAAGTTACAGCTCTATCATACAGTACCATATTATATGAACAAGAAGAGCAAAAAGTAAATAAAACTTACCTCGGAGTCATCTATTCTATACCAGTTTCCGCTAAAATCCTTAATGTAGCAAATGTAATGGCCGAAGAACGATGCATTCAACATGTCTAGATGGACAATCACTGCATAGAGTTTATACACATCTGATCCTTCTCCGCCTTGGCTCAAGTAAGGTCTAAGATCCAATGTTTCAGGAAAACTAATTCTTTTGTTCAGTTTCCCGTATCTTCCTCCCTGTGCACAATCTCACAAATGTATTATACACAACAACCTTCAGAAGACTTTACTTAGTAAAGAGGAAAGGGGAATGTAACAGATACCTTAAATCTTTTTAAGGCAATGGTGAGAACATTTGGAGGGCGCCGAATCGTTAGACGCTTACATGCCTTCACATAGTCACTACACCTGGAAAAGATTGACATATTATAAGGTTTAAAGAAACATAGACAACATACTATAAGGCTCTTTGGATCTGTTGTTAAAGTACCTATCACATTTGTACATGTTATCACCCTGAAGCCACTCTTTGGCTGTAAACTGATCAAGACATTCCTCCAGAGACACCGCATCTCCATGAATCTCGACCGTTAAATCCATCATATTCTCGTATTGCTCAGACACATTGTTGCAAACAGTACACTGAACCTGTGACTGGAGGAGACCGCCAAATATATATTGAACAAGTGTTGTTTCTTGAGAGCGAGGAGGCACCATTTTTTCTCCACCGAATTCGTCAAGGCAAACAGACTGCATCGTATCAATCGCATACCTGAAGAATGTGAAACTCTATACATATTTAGCTGAGTGATATTCACTAGCTAGCTAATATCCATGAGTAATGAATACTACTGACCTCATGAACTCATGAGCATCCTCTTGTCTCCCATACCCAAGAGTTCCACCGATGTTAGTTAACCGTGAGATAATGTTTACCGGTGAAAAAGGGAGCTGACTTTGGCTTGCTCTCTCAACATGGGTTTGAAATTCACAGAAGAAGCACCAGTCGTCGCGCATACCTGCCAAACAAAACATTTGAATGGAATGTTAAAAGCAACTCAAGAAAAATAAAAAACGAAAGGGCTTGAAGTATTAGCCAAAGATAGAGAGTTTTACATTCATTCTTGTGGCCTCTCTCTAGTAGGTATGCAACAAGAGGACGTGTCCATGATAGGCATTGTAGAATCACATTCGCAAAACAACTGAAAGAGGATTAAAATAATAATAAAATACATATTCAAAGGAGAGAAGAGAAAAAACATAATCATTCAACCAAATGAACACAAACCTGTTTCCACAATTCATGAGCCCACATGGAGCCAACTCTGGATAGTCCCAGTTAAAATATTTAACAAACTCTTCATATGGGAAAAGAACCTGCAGACGATGCAAAGCAAAAAAGGTATAAAGATTTTCACAATCATTCATTCAATAAGAAGAATGTTAACAAATCAAGAGTCACATTACTTCTCTTGGCTTGAACCTAATCTTGTTTTGGTCCCTCTCCAGACAATCCCTTGAAGCTCTGAACCTCAGACCATTCCTGGCAGATGCTGCTAAGTTAGTAGTCCCAACGTCCCTGCACTTTCTTTGATGACCTAAACTCCAATCTGACGTCTGGCACTCTGCTGAGCTGATAGCAAAATTAAAAACACATAATGGGCAAAGGAACTCAATTTAGGAGATATCCACCAAACCGACTTAAACACAAAGCTGACTCCAATGTGAAGCAAAGAATCAAAAAGTTCACATAATAATCTAAGCAACAAGTTACAAACACATGATGACTCTTCTGTGGATAAAGCTCAAGACTTTATCCCCCAAGCTCAAAGGAATGTTATGAGAGCACATACATACATACCAGTATCGAACGGATTGGCAGCGAGAGCATTTGGTGGTGCAAAATTTACCGCAAACAGAGCAATCCTCTGCACCGACAGAGATTAATTCCCTGTCGAAACCCCCGGCGGCGGCTCCGCCGATATCGAGGTACTTAGCGGCGGTGTTTTTGAGGAAGTAAAAGAGACCGACGGCGAGGAAGAAGAGAGTAGGTATCAGGCGAGTGAAGACAGAGAGATCCAGTGGAAAGCTAACCTCATGCATCTAATTTGCAAAGAAACAGCTCCTTTCTCGTAATCATCAATCTCTTCCGCTTCCTTTCTAGTTTCTTCTGTGTCTTTTTTTTATTTGTTCGAGAAGAAAATTCACTACTTTTTTTTTGTGTTACCGCCGCATTGAGTTTGTTACTTAGCAGAGAAGACAGTGACAGTGTTGTTCTATGTTGGATTTGGGCCTCTCCCAATGCAAATTTGGAC
Source organism: Raphanus sativus (assembly GCF_000801105.2). Lineage (NCBI taxonomy): Eukaryota > Viridiplantae > Streptophyta > Magnoliopsida > Brassicales > Brassicaceae > Raphanus > Raphanus sativus. Next base: position 36,435,331 of record NC_079512.1, read on the forward strand.
CTTAGTGCTTTTTGTTTTTGTCTTAGTGTGTCTTTATCACTTACATATTTATATTTCTATTTTTAGCTTGCGATTAAAAAAAATTGTTTCTTAGTTCTCTACCTATTTTTGGCTTTGAATAATTTTTCCTCTTACAAAACTAAATCGTAGGAATAATGAGGTTACAAATTATAAAAAAAATTGAGAAGAAAATAATTAAACTTCCATCTTGAAACAAAATCTTCGCAAAAGATATAGCAAACTTTTTTTGGTGATCCATGACTGTCATTATTTTTATAGGAGAAAAAAAAATTAAATCCAACATTCAGATTTGTATGTTATTTTGATTTAAGGGATTAAAAGTTTTCTTCCTTTTAAGTGGTTTGTGTCATCAAAAAACTGTATTGTCATCTTTCCCAAATTTTTCTTTTCTCAAACGATGCGATTCTTAAATCGCATTTTTTATTAATCTTGGCTTTGATTGATAACATAAAGAATGGTGGAACAACATCTAAAAACATAAAAACACAAAAGTTTACCAATTATATTTTTTGGAATATAACATAAAACGCAAAAATGCATGTTTTGCTGAAAAAAATACAAAAAAAACATTAGGTGAATAATTAATTGAAGTTTCAGTAGATTATGTATAAAGTTTGTTTATACTACTCAAAAGTTCTTTTGTGTTGTGGAGTTTTGAATTGGTTTATGTGTGTGTGTACAGTGTATGTGTGGGGGATGCGCTAAGGAGGTAAGGTTTCAGACAAATTTGTGTCCAGTTTGCAGACAACCTGTAGAGAGGCTTTTGAAGATTCAGCTACACAGTAACACTAACACTAATGCAGACGGAGATGAACAAAACTAGTTAAGCAATCCAACTTGTATTTTGTAATAACTATGCAACATTATGATCTTACATATATATTCATTAGATCCTTCAATATAATATTTCCTCTTTTGTCAGGACATTTAAGTTCTTAAAGATAAACAAACATCCAGTGAAAGCCATTATGACATACCACAAAAACAGACATACCGAGAATAAGATAACATACAAAATGCAAAGGCGAGATTGAGTTACAATGGTGTCTAGTTATTTATAAGAACATAGCAAATCACACAACATTACCTAAGTTGTCTATGTCTTTCAATGAATCTTCTAGTTTTTGTTCCATAGTCTTGAGCTCTTCACGAAACAGTCTGATACTAGTTAAAGTACACAAAACGCTATGTTTCACCTTATTCATCAGCTGATTAGGGATAGAGGAAGGTAGTGTCTCACGCAAGTTTCCTCGATTAGTGATTGTTTTGTCAGACGCCCTAGTGCGATGAGAGGGTTCTCCTTCTTCAGCTGTTTCCTCCCTAATCTCAAGCTTCGGTCTAATCTCCTGGATGCATGTTTGAACACGAGCTCGCTTGTGCGCCCTAGCCTCTGCTGGTTCTAATGGTGATTGCTCCATCTGGGTACGTACAAATCGTTATTTTAACAACTTAAAAAAAGTAAGACCTAAAACGTGGACTGAAAGTTATTTGGAATTCATACTAACCTTAGAGCAGAATTTAAGCACAGGACTTGCGGCTCCTAGGATCAACTCCAAAGTTAGAGACTCCTCTGCGCCTACTTCATTCACAGCACAGAAACTCTTCCAACCATTAACACTCATAATGCACATTTGTCCACTTCTATTGTCAACCTTGAGATCCATCACCCACTCATCTCCGTTTTTATCCACCAGAATTACCTTTTCCGGTTTGATGAGATCGTTCACACTCGTGAAACTTAGCGGTAGATGCTGCAAAAGATTCAATTATTTAAAAAAAAAAAAGCAAGGCATCATAGAAACGCTAGATAAAGATGTTGAAGATTCCACCTGTTTGCCTCGCTCAAGACTGTTTAATGTAGGAGTTAAATTCACAAACCGGTTTCCATCGGTTCTTTCAGCGATATTAGCTTCCTTAGACAGAGTTTCCTTCTTCTTACGCTCTGTCTTTGCGCGGCTGCAGAGCTGAAACACAGGAGTTTCTGCGTTTCGGAGAAGTTTGAACGTCCACGAATCTCCAACTTGGAACTTGTTTGCGACGCAAAAACTTGTCCAGCCTCGAACTATAACAATCCGACCAGACTCGAGTTTCTTCAGTTCTGAAGGCCATGATCTTCCTCCTTCGTTCATCAAAACTATCTTTTGACTTACTTCGTACAATCCATTTCGCTTGGCGAAAGCTGTGGGCAAACTCTGCATCAGTCATTAAATTTGCAATGAATTAATATTTATTTATACATCACACATACTTCAAACTGCATGTATAAAAATAGACTTGTAAATGGAAACACAATAAACTAACAAACCACTGTATCTCTTGTCATGCTGAAGACAGTAACATATTGGCTAAAACATGTCGGCAGATCGTTATCCTCAGTCTCCTTGTCAGATCTTTCTGAAACAGAAACGAAACGTTTCAAGAATTAGAAATAGTCTCAAGAAGACGGTTCAAGATGATGCTATTACATACCAGTTTCATCCTCCTCCTCCTCTTTGTCTTTGTGGCGGCTACCAAAGAGTGCGTATTGGATCTCGCAGCAACTTGGTCCTAGAGCAGTGACATTGAACAACATGTCTCCTTCGTGTCTAAAGACAAGAAAGTCACCGACTCGAAGATCATGTGCCTTGACGAACTCCTTCCAACCTTCGGTGAGTCCTTGACCTTCCATCTTCACTTTCCATGTTTTTGCTAACGCGTCTGATCTCAACGATACAGTCTTGCCCTCGTGTTTTCCCTCTATGTGCTCGGAGAAGAACTTCACAGGAATATTCTGCCGCAGACAAAACGGGACCATAGTAAGACTATATATCTAGACGTTTATAGAGACTGACCAAAGACATAGATATAGAGATTGCTTACGAAGTGACTCTGGGAACTGGAGAGAAGAGGCTTGAAGAAATGTGGGTTTGCTGGAGAGAAGAGTGACGCATTCTCCATTTTCGTTCACTTCAAGAAAACTCAAAAGGTTTCAAAAGAGATTGTTCTCTCCTCTTCATACCTCGACCCTTTCTCTCCTTCTACTTTTACAATAAATGAATTCAGAGAGACTTGAATTTCTTTCACAATTTACTAGACTAATAACAAAGACCGTGGTTAGAGAAGGTAATGTATGCCTACCCTTAGATATTTTTTTATCGATAAATAAAACGATATGATGGATCTTTTGTTAAACATGCTCAAATTGTGATGCTTTTCATGCAATTTACAGGGCATGCGCATATTCCTAGTTTGACGAAAAAAATGTTTGGGGTGAGAGAGGCTCGAACTCTCGACCTCAGGATCACTCAGTAGCTATGAGACCTACGCGCTAGCCAACTGCGCCACCACCCCTGTCGATATGTATACCCTTCTCTCCTTGTACCAATCAAATTTAGTCTCTTCCAAGGTTATACTACCAACAGGAACTGAGAAGTTTATATATTAGATCACTAAAGATTTTATTCAACAAAGTCATTAAGATGTTAATAACCTGTAGAGTCAGTTGTCTGATTCATTTCACATAGCCAACAAAGTCATAAAGATGCTAGACCATAACGTCTGAATTAATTAAAGATGGATAAACCATGTATATCGAGTAATACCTTGATTAGGGCTGGGCAAAAAATCCGAACCCGAAAAATCGAACCGAATCCGATCCGAAAAAGTAACACCGAACCCGAACCGAAATTGATTAAATATCCGAACGGGTTCAAAATTTCGGTATTTAAAAACCCGAAACCGAACCCGATCCGAACCGAAGTATTTTGGGTACCCAAATGTATCCGAAATAAATTTATATACTTAAATATATACATTATTTTTATATATAATGTATAATAAAAATATTAAAAATATATAAAATACCTTTAAGTTTTCCAAAATACTCGAAAAATATATGCAAATAGTCAAAAGTAAATGTTTAAAATAGCTAAAATATACTGAAAATACCAAAAATAATTAAATATCTATTGATTCTTTATCCAAATATTCAAAGAAAACCAATTTATATGTTAAATTAAGGTATTTTGACATATATGTTATGATAATTTATATGTAATATATTATTTTTCTTATAGATTTTGAAAATTTAAAGTATATAATGAATTTTGAAAATTTAAAAACATTTTAAATAGATTATCCGAACCCGAACCGAACCCGCAAAGATCCGAACCGAACCCGAACCGAAATTTAGAAATATCCGAACCGAAATTTAGAAATTTAGAAATTTAGACTTAAATCTTTGACTCCGAAAACCCAAAACCCGAATGGACTGAACCGAAACCTGAATGGGTACCCGAACGTCCAGCCCTAACCTTGATCATAATTAGAAAATGAGAAACAAAAATCGAGTATTAAGGTGGTCTTTCAACTAAAAGAGAATAAAACAAGCAACACGAGTACAAAGTCGATGTAACGGATGGAACAACAGAAATATAAACTCGAACTAACGTATTTTAATGCGGATGAAGCAAAAAAAAAAGGAAAAACAAAACTAGAAATGAGATTCTCAGGATTTTTAAGCAGTAGCGGAAGGCTTGGCGGCAGCAGAAGAGAGTCTAGACCTCTTCTTTGCCAAACTCTCACTCCTCTTGTCACGTTGTTCCTTCAACCTCGAGGCAAGAAGCTTCTGGTACTCAGCAGCATCAGAGTTAGCCTTAGCAATCCTCTTCTTCTTGTCAGCGATTCTAGCCCTCTTCCTCTGAAGGGTCAACGGAGTCACAAGCCTCTGGATCTTAGGGGCTTTGCTCACTTCCTTACCTGTGTTACAAACCCAAGTTTCAGAGACCATTGGTATTTAATAATCACCAAAAAGGTAAATTTGAAATTGGGTTATAATTTCCTACTACCTTTCTTGTTAGTGAACTTGCGGCGGTAAGTGTTGACGTACTTCCTGACATCATCATCCTTAGTGAGGTTAAACAGTTTACGGATCTTGGAAGCTCTCTTGGGTCCCCTCATCCTTGGCTTCTCGGTATCGGTAAGCCCGGGAAGATCCTTCTCACCCTTCTTGACAATGACAAGGTTAAGAACAGAGAGGTCTTGGCTGACAATGCAACCACGAACAGACTTTCTTCTCCTCTCTCCAGTCCTCCTTCCATGTCCTCTGAAGCAAGGAGTTCCTGCATCAGACAATACACAACAATCATGTTAAAACCCACATCAAAAAAAAAAGACAAGCCAACATATAGATGTAAGGATGATTGATTTACCTCTGTGAAGTAAAAGGCGAACACGGCCAGGAGTTAGAACTCCCTGCTTCATGGGGAAACCTTGCTTGTCGCACCCACCCATAATCTTGAAAACGTATCCTTTGAACTCCTGCAATAACAGTACATAAACACAGTTTAATTATTTTCTTCGAAAATGAAGTAAAAATAAGAAAATAGGATGAAAATGAACCTCGCCCAAAGCATCTCCACTGACTTCTTGAGAGAGTCTCTTATCATAAAACGCACGGCTGCATCAATAAATTTCAAGCTCTGTTAAACTAATATCCCTCGACCATACAAAACTTAAACTAGAATCCAGACATGCTTATAATATAAGAAGATTCCAATGTAATAATATTACAGTCACATCGTCAAACACCAATCAGAAGAAGAATAGGTCAGATAACCTATCGTGAAATCTACAAAGGGGGAAGAATAAAAAAATGAAATGGGATGGGGACTTACAGTTTCTGGTCATCGTCGATCTCGAGCTTCTTCTGGCAACCAGTGGTTGGATTCGCGACGTTAAACTGAAACACGGAAACATTAACCCAATGAGCAGACAGATAAAATCAACTACAATCTTCTAATACTCTCTTTTCCTTTCCGCGCAGCTACGTACCTTCATCCTCTCTCAGGTCAAGACGATAGCCACAAAGAAAGAAAACGGCTTTGGCAATCGACGACGCTTAGGGTTTTCTACACTTGCGGAGCCCGCCCTCTTTTTATACGATTAAAAAAAAGTTTCATTCGGTTTTGTATTCTAATGGGCTATTTGATGGCCCTTTTGGCCCACTTAAGTTCTAGGTACGGTACTAGTTGATAAATTTAACAGCCTGTTTTTTTTTTCATGGTAAGTTTTTCTATTTAATTTATCTTGCATAATCGTTTAGTAGGAGTGGAGCACGTATCCGTAGATATGTTTATAGAAGTTCCAAAGGGAGATGCTATCCTCATGAAAGTAAGTTGTATATACACTGCAACTGAATGTATAAATTACATGTTAACATATATAGAGTTCCATGGTTAAACCACGAGTTACGAACTAAGATGGATATATTAATGGCAGTGGTTATTGCATGACTGGACAGACCAAGATTGTGTTAAGATTCTAAAGAACTGTTGGAGGAGTCTTCCAGAAAAAGGAAAGGTAATGATAGTACAAATGGAAATGGTTACACCAATAGAACTAAAGGAAGGCGACGTTTTCTCAAACAATGTTTTCAGCATGGATATGTTGATGTTAACACAATGTTCGGGTGGTAAAGAGAGGTCTCTTTCACAGATTGAAGGATTAGCTTCAGCGTCAGGTTTTCTTACTTGTGAAATCATTTGTCTTGCTTATGCATTTTCTGTTATCGAAATGCATAAATAGATTAAAAGAGTACAAAGATGTGGGATCTGTTTGGATATTATGAACTTAAATCAACTCTCGAATGGGGTTTTGATTGTTTGTATTAGAGATTTGCTGTATTGAGTGCTTGGTTTTCGTTCAAGATTGTGTTTCTTGCTTAGTAATGTTTTGAACTTCTGATCAATATAAGAAAATGTGTTGATAAAAGTATCGTATGAAACTCAATAACACAAGGACGTAAGTCAAGAAACAAACAACAGGAGGAATGATATACAAGTAATCGATGACTACGAAGAGGAGAAGAGAGTTTTGTTTCAACTAAAACACAATAGAAAATCAAGTAACTCACACACGATCATCCATACTGGGAAAGACGATCGAGACTTCCTGGTTGCTATTCGTCTCTTGTCGCAGGATCCATTCCGGTCGAAGGGCTATCAGCAAAATATTCTGGATGCTTCACGTTCACACCATACTGCCAAACCGAGTTCAATCATTGGTTAGCAATCCACTACTAGTTCAGATGAGATGGGAGTAACATTACATATCTGCCTAAGCTTCTGTAATCCACAATAACGGAACTACTTGGTCATGCTTCTAAAACCTTTTCTAAGTTGATTCTGTGATACTGAATTACTTCTATGCCATTTCTCTACCGTTTACAGCTTGACTAGAAACAAGCAATTTTCATTTTCTTTACATTGTCTCTGGGTCAAAGTCACCACTAGAAGCATGAACTTTGAGAAGAAGAATTATTTACCTCACGCAAAGCTTTTGAAAGGTCTTCCATTGTCAATACTAAACGCTTATCCTGTTTTAAAATGTAACTAATACCATGACATAATCGAAACAATAAAAACAAGAACAAAAACGAAAGTGAGTAAGATGTTACCTTCTGCTGTTTTTTGTCTTTCACAACTGGTGCTGGTCTAGCCTTGCAGTGCCTGTTTATAATTTATTAGATTTGAATTACTGAAGAGCTTATGTCAATACGTTCATTGGAAAATCTAGCTTATACAAGGGCCAGTTCTATTGGATTAGAAACATACTGAAGAGCATCGCTGGCAACATCTGCAACAAACTTTTGTGTAGCCACAGCAACTAGCCTTATTCTGTCAAACAAATAAACAAAAATATAAGCACAAGGAAAAGATTATGAAGAGAATAGAAACCGACAACTCAAAATCAATCTCAATGCTAAGCACTTAAGCTGAAAGAAATAGCATGAACTCCCTCATTCTTATGTACTTCACACATAATCAAAGTGCCAATCTTTTCCAATGATAGTCAAACATAGAATTCTTATTCCTACTATTTCCACAAGAGAAGTGGATAAGGAATCCTAAACTCAACACGGAATAGTATTGTACACCAGAAGTAAACGGTAAAACTCAACCAAAAACGACAAACCTAGAACATCAGAGATGACTCTAACCAAAACATCTGATCAGACTGCTGGTAAAGCATTCTAAACACCAACATGAAAATATAGCAACTAAGCTGCTCTTTATATGCAAGCAAGTACCACACAAAACTAGACGGAAATACCTACAATCGTACGTCGGGGCACTGAAACCCACTCTTAGCCAAGTAGTGCTCCACTAGATCATCAGGAATCTGAAAGAAAATAAAAAATCCAAAGCTCAACCAACACCCATTGGAGAGCCTGAAAAAAATTCTCAACAGTAAAAAAAAGGGGTAAAATTTACTAACAGTAGGAGTATAATCCATGAGAGACGCAAGGAACTCAGTAAGAGCAGCATCATCTTCATGCTTTGCTTCGCCAGAATGTTGGCCGTGATTCATCTCTCCCGCAAACCAGAGTACTTAATCCCAAGTCTTTTGGCCAACGCCTTTAACTAAAAAAAAGGTTCTTCAAAACATAAAGTACAAGAACTTCTAAACTTGCTTAAAGATAGGATTAAGATATGGGGAAATAAACAATTCTAGTCTAGAACTAGCTTCTACCCCAGAAACATTCTCTAAACCTAAAAGCGAATGTCATGTTACAAAAAAAAAAAAAAATCAAGTGCTTGAATTTCAATATTACAATGTTGACTACAGAGAAAACTTTTCCAGTTAAATTTTCGTAGCTAAGTGGATTGAATCTCTATCTACTAACTCTCTATCCCATATTCTTCTCCCCTTGTGAAGCTATAGTTGGTAAGAGACGAACTATTCCTGATGAACTATTCCTGATCATCGTGTTCCAAAATTCATCACTGAAGCATAGCAATAGGAGAGCCTCAGGAGCGGACGTGTGATCGAAATTCGATACTACCCAACGGACAAGAGAAGATTGAGCTGAATAGATAAATAAAACTAGAGAGAGTGAGCGAGATTGCGAACCTAAACGAAGCTGTAACGTGAAAACGGCAGAGAATTGAGCTGAGACGAGTCGATCAAATGCAAAGGAGGAGAATTTTCGAGCCGGAGAAGAAGGGATCGGACTTCGGAGAGTCGAGTACTCTGAGTCCCCGTTGAAACCCTAAATCCCCGACTGTTTCCAGCTTCCAGCTCGAAGCTATCTCCCACCTGTTGGATTTTTAACAACCGAGGGACTCTTGATTTGGGCTAGTGGGCCTAGATAGTATAACTAAGCCCAGTTAACCTCTCCTTTCGTATTTGCATGATAATATTCCCTGGCGGGTAATTATCAATTTGTTTTCATCTTCCCATCAAATCAAATTCCCATTTCCCACATATAATATAAAAAAATATCCAAATATTATTTTAATCAATAATATTTCATGTTAATGTTCTTTAATCTGCATAATGATTTCTGTTGGGTTCGGGGACAAAGAATATGACAATGAAAGCACTCAAAGCCACCATCTACACCGAATATATAATGACTAGTGTCCTACAAAAGCACTTTTTGTTGTCTCTTTTGTCAACTGATAGTCTTGTTCCATATTAGAAACAGAGAGATTATATATACTTTTTTTTTTTTTCGTAAAAAAAAAAGGTTAAACCCGGGTCATTATTGGAACCAGACCTAATCCCCGGGGGAGTCGCAAGCCCGCGGATGGACTCCTTCTCCTGGGCATTCAAATGGGTCCTAAAGCATGGACCCATATCCGCGTTAGGTGAACAGAACAATGTGACTTAGTTTCGCATAGCAGGAGGATCGAACCTGAAACGTGTTAGCATCCCAGGCCCGTCCACTGCCACTTGACCACAAGGCCCGTTCGATTATATATACTTATAAGACTTATTAAGGGTGGTTTTATTCTACGAGGCAATTATTCAACTTTTTTTTGCGTAACTACTATAACCATCTTAGCAAAAAAAAAATTATTACTACAACCATGATATTTAAATTACTGTAACTATATTATAATTGTTGGAAATAGAACATTTTGCTTTGTCTAAGTATAAAAAATAATGTAGCGTGCAAAGATCAATATCGCATTTTTACAGGACAGTTGGACTAAGTGAGCTGCTTTGCAATATGTCTGAAACCAATAGCGGTCTTATCTGGCCTGCTGATATAGTACACTAACGTCCTTCAACAATTTTTTTAAAAAAACAACAATTTTTAGCTATATTAGATGATCAATAAAAAATTGATAACTAACCGTTTAACTACATTAATTTCTTCACGTGATTAGCAATTACTCCCTCCGTTTCATATTATTTGTCGTTCTAAGTCTTTGCACACAGATTAAAAAAACATTTAATTTTACATATTTCCAAAATAAAAATACTATTACCAATACACATCGACCAATATAAAAATAGAATAGAGAATATTTTCAATAAATTTTGTATTGAAAACCGAAAACGACACTTATTTTGAAACAAAAATTTTGCTCTAGAACGACATATAATTTGAAACGGAGGGAGTACCTTGTTTGTTAACAAACAACAAATATATTAATATTAGTCACATGTTTTTCAGAATACTCCATAACTTAGACAGATTGTGTACATGAAGTTTTTAATAACAAAATCATATGTTTATGTAGTTTGGCAATCAGAGCCGAATCTGTACCCACCCATGCTTATAAAACACTTCAACGAGGCCTAGGTCTGTTGGCAATGTTTTCAAATTTCCAATACTTTTATAAACAACACTTAATTAGTTTCTTTAACATTTTACGAAAGACAGTATTTCGCTTTTTTTTTTAAACAGTATTTCGCTGTCTTCGTAGTTAATTTGTACAACAGCTACTAAAGAACTATAATTTTTACCCAAAAAAAAAAAACTATAATGGCTCGAGAGACCTACCAACTATAGATATATAGTAGTATTACTTTGGAATCTAAAAAGATTGTTTAAAAAATAATTTTAAAAATCAAATCAAATCAAATCAGGAGGAGGCAAAACATGGTGGCCTATCAAATCTGATTATTAAGACGAGGCGAACGAGCACTGCAAACGAAGCAATGTTCATATGATCTAAATGGAATATCCAAAATTGTGAAAGAGATCCGAATTTAAGAATCGTCATTGTATTCCTCACTTCAGTTTTAATCACGAAATTTTATTTAGTTTTACATATCCAAAAGTAAAACCATCTCCAAAATATTTTGCTACTTTTTTCTTTCAAATATATGCGAGACATGTTCCAATACATGTTTAAAAATATTAATTTCTACATATAGTGTAAAAATAAAAATACTATTTTACTTTATAAATAGAAAAACAAATGTTAGAATTATTTTATTTCTAAATGATTTTATAAAAATAAAAATAACAATGGATTGCAAATACTTTAAATGGAAAAGAAGAAGACCTACCAAGACAAGAAATTTGTAAGTTGTATTTTTTATTTTTTTTGCAAGTAACCTGTATATGCTTGTTTGTTTTGCAAAGTATTACAAATGTGTCAAATGGGTAAAAATTCCTATATAATTCCTGTATATGCTATGAAAAACTGCAGTATTACAAAAGTTATATATAATTTTACGATAACGGATGCTAAAAATATTAATTTATAAATATAGAGTAAAAATATAATATATATATATATATATATATATAATATATATTTTTACTTTGTAAATAGAAAAAGTTATTCAAACCTTTTATTTCTAAATGCCTTTATAAAAATATAAATAAAATGTATTGGAAATACTTTAAATGGAAAAAAATGACCTACCATGGCAAAAAAGCTAGTAGTACTTAAAATCTAAAACTGTAGAAGATAAATTTATAAGTTGTATTTTTGTGCAAGTAATTCATATATACTTGTTTGTTTTGCAAAGCATTACATATGTGTCAAATCGGGTAAACTTTCCTATATAATCTATTTTATACAGTAAAATAATTTGTTAATGACATGACCCTCATGAAGAACTGTAGTTTTATAAAAAAAATTATATAACTCTCCGAGATAGCGGATTTAACAAGCTAACATGAGAGTTTGTTATATTTTTATTTTGTCATGTTTGAATTTCCTAGAAAACTAACCTCAAAAATAAAGCCTTGCAAGATAAAATGTTAAAATGATATATTATGTATTTGCAGTACTTTTCTGTTGTGAATGTAATTTGCAGTACTTCTTAATGAATTAGATCAAACTGAAATTAGGAAGTTATAGATTAGTAAGTTGCTCACGTGGATTTTTATTTTATTTTTATAAAATGGCATTTAAATGGGTTTTTTCAAATCAAACATTACACTAAGAAGGAAGATCAAATCAAGTAATTTTTGTATAATAGTAGTTAATTTAAAGCTGTGGCTCATGTGTTGCTGTAGGGTTACTACTTTAGATTTCCTCTTTTTATAATTCGTCTTTAGAAAAGTAAATTCATCTCAAAAATCCGTCTTTATAAAATTTATAGTGCATAGTTTTGAAAATTCTAGTGCATAGTTCCTTATCTAGAAGAAGAGAAGTGTGTACGTCACCAAACACCACTAAAACTCAAGTTGGGAATAATTCCATGGGCTTATTTAAATAGTTTATATTTTCCCTTCAATTTTTATACTTTATCTTGTCCCTAATCCTCAATTAACTAACGTAGTGTAAAGTTGGAATATTAACAGCATTGCTAGTAATCGTATATTTATGTGTGGATGCTATCTGAGAAGAGTGTTCTTTGGTGATTGGCCGAGTTTCGCCAACAAATTCTATAATAGTTGAAATATACTTAAATCATTTAAAAACTAATGAAAGTCACTAACAAGAAGAAATTGGCCGTTCAAGTACAAACTTGGTATCCGATTATCGACCAAAACTGCAATTAAATATTACAAAAAGGTTGGCATGCTATATATTCTATAAAAGTATAAATATGTGGAGTATTTCTTATCCAAGTGGTCTTGCTTCATGCGGAGCTTGCTGCTTGACTTTAGTAAAGCAAAAAAAAAACATACGAAATGGATATTGATTAGATAATAACCTAGTTACAGGTTTCAGGATTTAATGTCACTATTCTTGATTGGCCATGTTTAACAGTACATCACTTGAGAAAAAACATAAAAGTAACAAAAAACTCATTTTAATAACATTCGAAAGACAAGTATATAAATAGTACCATATAAAATTTAAAAGAATACTATTCACAAATTCATTATAATGTTGTTTTTTATTTACAAATTGAACTGTAATTTTTGTATAGTTTTGCATCTAATTAAGAGATTATTTATATGTATTTTTGTAGTTTAAAAAAATCATTAATTTTAATTTATTTAATTATAAACTTATATAAATCATGGTGTATTCTATTAAAACTAAGCTTTTGGCTATGATAAAAATATAATTATATTTTTCAGAAAATAATAATAATAATAATAAATGTTATTAAAATGTTATAGTAAGTACTAATAATAATAAAAATTTAAAATATTTTATCTCGAGAGAAAAATTAGGGAATCATAAGAGAAAAACTCAAATTCATTTCGAATTTATATCATTTTAATGACAAAAATAAAAATAACTATTGAAGGTGTCCTAACAATCATTATATTTACTGATATGATAATCATCATTTCGCGGCCAAATCAACAATTACGAGCGATAACCAATAAATTGCTAGGCGATGATTAATTAAGCATTTTATAGAATTAATGTTTAAATTACCTAAAATATTTTTTTAAGAAAATTGTTTAGTTCGCATCCGATTTGCCGATTAGGCGTTTTACCGATTTTTAGAACATTGTTACAAAGTTTGTTAGTGGTGTAGTAATAATGTTACCTATACCATGAAATTTGACTGAAGCCATTGCAACAAAAAGGATTCCTTTAAAATAATTTATGGTGGTTATATCATCTAAATAAATCTTAGCTTTGATTTTAATTATTTGTTTGTAAAGACTAAACCATATTTGCAGTTAAAGTAGTTTAATTCCAAAATTCTATTGACTAATAATGTTATTTTAGAAATCAATTTTCTTACTGGCGATTTATTTTTTACTCAACTTTAATTGAACTTTCCATATAGACGCCTAATGTTTTAGTGTCTAAAGTTTTCTTAAATTTTGTTCATCATTTCAATTTTTAAACGTTCATTTTTTTCATGTACGAGAGTTAGGGTTAGTGAAAATATGTACTAGGCGATGAGAGGTGAGCCGTGCAGAAGAAAATGTACTACACTCTACTGCTAAAAGGGTACATTTGTCCAAGTGGAATCTGACGAGATGTAGGGCACAAAGAAATAATACAATATTATTCTCTGGCTGGTGTTAAAAGAAAAATCTCTGATTATGATGATGATTTAATGGAGTGCCAGTTAACAATATGGCCCCTCTTATCACTTGGTGCTTTCAATTGTTTAATCTGTTGGTATTAGTTTATAAAAAATCAGAAAACTAAAAACCTTGGATTTTTTTTCTTAAAAGAGGTCAAACTAAGATTATGGTGAACTTGAAATCTGATATATACATTAAATTTGTTAAAATGTTAATCTAGATAAAGACACATGGGTAAATTTATATGTTTATATTTTCACTTTTCAGTTAGCCTTTATATCAGAAATAACAAATCAAACAGTCAACAAAATAGTTAAAGAAAAACTAAGGAAGAAAGAAGCCCACGGTTTTCATTTTTACCGTGGATATTGGATAAATTATACAGAAATTGAAGAGAATATATTCAACTAACATTCATATATTAATATATAATTACTCGAATCAGCATATCAATACTTTAGAATTTACTGTACTTAAACTATAACTACAATTATAGTTAAATCGGACATCAGATTAGACATAACAATCTTTACAATTATCATAACCGAACGGTGTTTCACCACATAAACAACATAAGATCATGAATAATCTTCTGATCTTATCCATATCTCATAATGCAAAAAAGAATAATCACTTAGCCTAGCTAGAGAGACTAGAATATTTGTCAAATCATAATCACCAGAGCCAATTGAAAATTTATGAACGAGTAAGAAAAATAAAATGATATGTTGTCACTTTAACCCACAATCTATATCTCTTTCTCTCAAATCATCTTTGCTCGCTCTTATTCTTCTGCAAACATTGTCATGTTCCATTCTTACAAAAAAAAAAAAAAAACATTGTCATGTTCCACTATAACCCCAAATCTAATATGCTCTTTCACTGTGTCCTTATAATATATAGAGATATATAAAAATGTCAAAGTGAGTAGAAGACAATACAACGATTTCACATATATATATGCCTAGCTACATCTGTACGGACTATGTATATCTCAACTCCAAATCACTATTTTAATTTATAAAGAAAAGTGGTTAGTTGTCCAGTGTTGATACATCAATCGAAACGATGAATCTTGACACTGTCCTTTATTTTATCTGTCACAAGAGATTAGAGTGGCTATGCACAACACAGCCAGCGTTGTGGGGTTACGTATAATGGTATATATATATGTAAGTTTTGTTTATTTATAAAATTTATTGTTTTAACATCTTGTGACTAGCTAGATCAAAAGTATATTCTGCGTTTATATCTTTTTATTGAATTTGAGCTGCGATGAAACATTGTAGTAACACTAACATAAACCAAGCATCGTAAACGTCTTGATTGCTGCCACCCTCCGTAATCTCACCATGTAAGGCAAAAAAAGGTGAAATATTTTGGGTGTGTTATTTTTTGTTAGATATTTTTGGGGTTTTATGAAATAAACTCAGCACTATGGTTTTAAAAAGAGAGAGAATGATGGAAATCACTAAGTTATACTATTAATTAAATATTTGTTACAGAAGAAATATTATTAATTAAATCTAATCGTCACTAACTTTGTCCCCAAGTTGCTTACACCATAATATAAATACATCTCATTACCTTCCCCATTGTTTCATACTCAGCTTTCCCTTTATCCCACTTTAACTGAGCAAATTAACAAGAAAAGAAAAGAGTTGAGAAAAAAATATCTCTAAACAACAAACCAGGATAAACAAAAGAAAGTGTTAAACAAAAAATGAGACCGTTGAGCGTTCGATCGATGTTGCAAGAAGTGGCGATGCACACCACGTCAGCATCACCGTCATCTTCAGCAGATCACCGAGCAGCGCCGCAGTCACCGTGGCACTCGCCAATTCCTTACCTCTTCGGCGGTTTAGCTGCGATGCTGGCTCTCATCACCTTTGCTCTGCTCATCCTCGCCTGTTCTTACTGGCGCCTGTCTTTCTCAGGCGCAGAAGATGGTCAGAGCGGTGGAGCGGAGGACGAAGAGAAAGAGAGCCGGTCTGGGGACAAGGCGGCGAATGGAGGGTACGAGGAGAAGTTCCTGGTTATAATGGCGGGAGACAACATGCCGAGGTTTATCGCGACGCCGGCAATGAAAAAGTGTACTTGCGGTGTTCACGAGGGTAAAATGGTAGTTTCTCAGGAGGATAATGCTGTTGCCGACGAGGAGAAGAAGATTGGAGAAAACGAAGCCAAAGTGAAAGATACTGGAGAGCCAACAACAAGCCACTAAGCTTTTCTTTCTAGCTTTCTTTTTTTTTTCTTCCTTTTTGAGAGCTCTCTGGGAAATTTTCCTTCATATGTTTACTTGGAATGTAAACTCTACTAGAGAGCAAAATTTTGAGTTTTACTTTGGCTTGTAATGTTTTATCTTTTTCTATACTAAATATTTTATTCCAAGTTTTATAACTTTTGAGGAAAAATTTGATCACTTTACCGGCACCAAACGATATACATATTCAGGTGTCATTTGGGTATAATTTCAACGTAGCTGCATATAATGGTTTTCGAAAAATGTAAACGTTGGTAAAAACGTCTTAAACGTAAAAGCAAAACGCAGACACAAATATATAATCTAAACCCTAGAAGTTTTCCTTCTTTTGCTTGTATTGGCAAGTGACAATTTAGTATGTTGTAATTATTTTCATTTCATTAAAACCTAATATGTAATTATTTATTAATATTTAGAATTATTTTAAAGTGAAAATGCCGGCTAATTAACAATTAATATTTTTAAATATGATATTCTCCATTTTCTCAAAGAAGAAATTCCCCATCCATTAATAAGAGAATTGGGTAATTAACAAAAGAAATGGTTAGCAAATCATTTCTGTTGCGTATCTAGTTTAGCTATTCTGTGGGTCAAAGAGTTAGCAGAAAATGTGGAGACGTGTCACGTAATGTATTGTGTTGAGTTAAATATAGCAAAAAGAATTGATTCTGCTTTGACATTGTTGACACCGGTGAGCTGTCCTTCGAGGCGCCGAGTAGCCGCGTCCTTGTAAAGTTCCAAAGAATTCTCTTCCTTTTGGACATTCTTTTCTTCCAATTACTGGTTTAACTCTGTAATAAATTACAATTCTGAATAGCTATGTGATTTAGATGCAAAAACATATTTGGATATGAATGCTGCCATTTGAAAAAGTTTTACTACTTAGCAGGTGATAAATCTAAATCAAAAGTAGAAGTAAGAGAGGAGTTACCCTCACTCTTGCAACCAAATGATATGTTCATAGGAGTTACCCTCTACTCCAGTTCAAACTCCTTCGAATACACTTTTCATTTAAAAAAAGAGAATATATATATCATGTTTTTGTTTGATACTACCTCTGTTCCAAAATAAATAAAATTTTAGGATATTACACAACTATTAAAAAACTTATTTTTTATTTAAAAAGTATCGTTATAAATTATAAATTATTTAACCAATTACCAAATAGATTACAAAATATTATTAATTACACATTTTTTTGATAAAGTTAAAAATTACATTAATATATAGAAATATCATCTATTTTGAAACATTCAAAACCTTCTTTAAACATCACATATTTTGTTTAACCCACTTCAATTACTTTCTAAATGTAACAGAAACAACCAACCAAAGCGCGCGTAAGATGGATGTTGACGCCATGAAGAGAGCTGGCAAGTCAAATTACAGAGAGACACCAGTCTCATGATCTCAACTAGTAAAGAAACCATTACGTGGTGAACTGAAAAGCACTAAAACCCACATTTTATTACTGGGCCGAGCTGATAATCAATGGCCCACATGCGACTCTCTCGTCGACTCAGAGGGTTTTAAACTAATTCTTCGTCCTCTCTGTAAAGAAGAGAGATCGATGATCCAAGAGACGAATCTCTCTCTCTAGATCGTATGATCTGATCCGAAGACGAAGCTCAGGAAGCGAAGATGGGAATCGTGTTCACCAAGCTGTTTTCTTCCGTTTTCGGAAACAAAGAAGCTCGTATCCTCGTCCTCGGTCTCGACAATGCCGGAAAAACCACCATCCTCTGTAAACCACCGCCTCCATCATCTTCTATAGATAATGTTAGTAGCTAGGTAGCTAGGGTTCTTATGTTGATTTGACTTATTGGTTTGCTTCTACAGATCGGCTTCAGATGGGGGAGGTCGTCTCCACTATTCCCAGTATGTATTCATTCCTCTTTGATCTCACCATCGATTTCCTCGCTAATTTCGATTTGATTTTGATTTGTTGCGATCCGCAGCTATTGGATTTAACGTGGAGACTGTGCAGTACAATAATATCAAGTTTCAGGTCTGGGATCTAGGTAAGTTTATATTTATGCATTAAACTTCGAATTTGAATTGCTCGAACAGTGTTCTTATGGATCCGGTTAGTCCGGGCTAGTAGATTTCAAGGGTAAGTGATTGAATAGGGCCAATAGGCTAATGATAGTTAATCTAACTACACTGAGACTTGAATATTGTATGTGTATATTCATAAACACTATGTCCATGATTTATCATCTTCTATATTCTAAGCTTGCATATTTCTAGCTATGGATAACAGTGGGGGTATATCATGAACTGTTTGTACCTTAACCTTGCAATGATGGAACCTTTGTTTTAATATATTTACAATTGATTTTTCATCGTGCAGGTGGACAAACGAGTATCAGGTAGCTTTGTAAAACCTTTTTCTAAATTTTCTCTGTTGTTCTTTCAAGAGACAATGAGAATTGATTTTTGCGCAACTGTTTCAGGCCATATTGGAGATGTTATTTCCCAAATACACAAGCAGTGATTTATGTTGTTGATTCGAGTGATACTGATAGAATTGGAGTGGCCAAAGAAGAGTTCCATGCCATTTTGGAGGTAAACTTCTGCTAAGTAATTGGTTTATTGCCTTCTTGATGAAGGATTCCCCTTGTATCCAACAGAGGGGGAATCCTTTCTTGGTTGTTTCTCTTTTGATAATACAATAACAGCTCAGCTTTATTAATTTGTTAGAAAATGTCTTAGAAACTTATATATGTTGCTACTCAATGTTTGTAGAATGTCAAACAGCCTTGTAATATATGACACTAATTTTAAAAGTCTCTCTGATTTTCACCCGAGGGAAAAAGCTGGTGTAATTAAACCGAGACATTCTCGGTCAGGAACTGCAATTGATTCTGACTTGCTATATAGATTTTTGTGCATCATTTGACAGCTCTTCTGTGAAAATTGTGATTTGTGTACCTCTGAAATAGTTCCTCTGTCACTAAGCAGCTAACTTGTCCTTGGTTGATCTGAACCTTCTTACAGGAAGAGGAATTGAAAGGTGCAATGGTTCTTATATTTGCAAACAAGCAGGTTCGTGTCATCTATGTCCATATTGTTTACCTTGCCACCTCGAAATTCTGATAAATTCATCTGTGAAGTGTTATTTCTGAAGCTAATTGAGAAGAATCTGTAGGTTTTGCATATATTTCTGACGATTCTGTAATGAAATGAAACAGGATCTACCAGGAGCACTCGACGATGCAGCTGTGACCGAGGCCTTGGAGTTGCACAAGATAAAGAGTCGTCAATGGGCAATATTCAAAACTTGTGCTGTGAAAGGCGAAGGACTTTTCGAAGGCCTAGACTGGTAAGCACATGGAAGTATTATTATTTCATGTGCTTTTTTCGGTTCAGCAAAACTCATATACGTTTATATTATTCTCTTTCAGGTTGAGTAATACGCTCAAATCAGGGACTGGCTAACATTCATCGCTCACCACAAAGCAGCAGCGTGCGTGTATCATCTTTTCTACTGTTAGCTTTACATTCTTCGACAAAGAGTTGATAGCGTATCAGTTATTGACCTCTTGTGTTTTTTGTCCGAAGAAGATCAGACTTGTGGAGTTGTTGTTGTGACATTTAAGACGTCATTTTTAACATAAAATTGAACATATAAAGATTACCAATAACATTTGCTTCACTCTCAAATCTATTGCAAATTTGAAGAACTTTTGATCTTGTCCTGATTTATGATTGTTTGCCCAAGTAACCCAAATGATGTATAACAACGACAAAAGGTGTAACAAGGGTTTCCTTAGTTTTTTTTTCTATATATTGTTGAGAAACCGTTGGACATTTTTTAAAAACAAATGTATAATCTCCCAGATTCATTTGTTTTTTGGGTGAAATCTGAAATAGCGAAACCCAAAGGGAAATCACCATGTTAAAACTATGTTGATGAGTCACCGGAGCTTCTGTCCGGTATGATACCGTGATCGATGTTGCTGCTGGAACCTACTCCTGTTTGGTCTGAAAAGAAACGTACAACGACGCAAGTTATGTTGTCTGCACTTCCTCTTTGGTAAGCTTCCGTCATCAGTCTTCTTGCACCTTCCTCGGGATCTTCTATCTCTTTGATCATCCCAACAGCTTCCTGAGGATCAAAACAGATATGTGTTGTCATGTTCAGAGGATTGGTAATGCTAACAAGGGATATTTTTAAAACTAGAGTGGAAACCAAACGGTGTTTCTTACCTCGTTTGATACAACGTCCCAGAGACCATCACTTGCAAGAATGAGAAACTCGAGAGAGCTATCAACTTTTTCCTCCTAAAATTTTCATATAACGT
Organism: Raphanus sativus; assembly: GCF_000801105.2. Lineage (NCBI taxonomy): Eukaryota > Viridiplantae > Streptophyta > Magnoliopsida > Brassicales > Brassicaceae > Raphanus > Raphanus sativus. The sequence continues at coordinate 36,456,104 of NC_079512.1, forward strand.
TCATGAGTGAACCAAAGCAGAATTGGTGTAGCCATCCTAGAAACTAGTCTACAATGTCTTGTATGAGATGAGAGCCTCGTACTATGAGATAACACAAATAGTCACTCCCTTATCTCGTACTTGAGTTTATTCATATGATTTTTCTTATCCATGGAAGGAGACTATATGATGCAAGACCAATACCTGTATCTCCGGATCAGCAACAACGAACTGCTTCAATAGCCTATCGCCAAATGCACGAGAAACAGCAAGAACTCCTCCAACTCTCCATGTTCCTTTAAGCATAACACCACTTAAGTAAACGATATAAAAAGCATACAAGAAGAAAGTTTCCTAATAATTTTTTTTTAAAATTTACCAGCCCACATGACAAATCCTCCAGCATCCTCTATTCGTTGGCGCTCATCACTTTGATCAGGCTTGTGGTCTCGGGATACAGCAATAGCTTTGACAAGAGAAAGAATTCTATTAGTACCAGACAAGACCACTGACACTCACAACTTCCTTCTAAAGGTATTGTAATCTCCATTTTAGGCACTTCGCATAAGAAAAACTTGAACAAGCATTACCATTTCCACCTCTGCATATAACAGCTCTAGAGTCCCCTACATTAGCAACAAGTAAACGGTCGCCAACTAATATGGCTGTTGAAGCCGTTGAACCAGCATCTCTGTTCTGACTATTTTCTGATTTAAGAAACTCTGAGTCTGTTTGGTTGTATGCATCAGCTGAAAAGTGAAGCAAATAAAAAAAGTCAGAAGGATAAATAAAACACCTTGGTGGGTCTATGTAATAAGGCATCTGGCCAACAAGATTAAAAAGTGCAAAAATAACCTATTGCTGCTGTAGTGTCAGAGATGAACTTTGGATGCTTGATCAGGTTAATGAATAGATTTTGCTTGACATATTCAGCTGCACGTGCACCTCCATGTCCTGGACATAAATATGAGCTATATCATTACACTGGCCTCTTTAGAGAACCTTACCATGTAAAAATGTAAGTAAACATGATAAAATGCACATAACTAGAAAGTAAGTTAAATGGTTTAACATATCAGAAATACGTAAAAGACTATTACTATATCAGTAGACATTATCAACGAGTTATGATTCTTAATTTCTCATGTATCATGCCAAAGCGAATCTTTACTAAATCCTTTTTTCTACATAGTGGTGTACAATTGTGCACATGGAAGAAACTTAAAAGAGAGTATGTATACCGTCAAAGACACCAAAAAGACCAACGATTTCCCCATCAACGCCATCGATTCTAGTCTCATAAAAGTCCTCCATCGAAGATCTTTTACCAGGAGAGCTTGCATATCCATAGCTGAACTTACCGTTCTGACTGTACATAGAAAGTAATTTAAGAAAAATCAATTACAATGTAAGAGGATGTACAGTCAAAAGCCTTCATAGAGACTCATAGCTCTTATGTAAAGGAGTATTGAGAAACGCATAATAAGAAGAAAGAAAAAAGAGTCAACCTGAGGCCGCCGCCGCTGACAGGTCCGTCGCTGGCGTGAACTTGGCTCGAAGATGACAAAACAGAATTCAGATATCCCATAATCACCAAAAAGCCTCTTATTCTTCTTCTTACACCGGAACAAGATACAAAGGTCGAAGTTCAATTCAGAAAGCTAATCCAGCTCCCTTTTGTCCGCCAATCAAACCCTAAAACGACGTCGGATAATCAGTGAAATGTTTATGAAAAAAGCAAATGATCAGACAAATGAAAACATTGAGCACGAGAAACAGCACGATCATGGTAACGCGAAATCCATCAGATCGAGAAAACAAAAATGAAAGAGGAAAGCGTTGTTGGAGGCTTGGAGCGTACCAGGAGAAGAGGAAGAAACTGATGAGTATTTCAAGTTTGACGATAATCACTACTGCCTGATTTGTAGATCCAATGGCTCTGGTCTTCGTTTTGACAAAAAAATGGAGACCAAAGGAAGAAAACTGGTCGCTTTTGAAATCGGGTAATGTTGTTGACTCTCGGTATAAAATATCAGTGTCGGTAATAACGATTTAGATTTGAGTAATTAATGATAAATCTAACTAATTCGAGAAATAAATAAAGATATTTATTTATCCATAATTCTCAATTAATAATGCAGGACTCTCACCTCGTGGGCCGTGTGGGCTTAAAGATGATATTGAAAATTGATCAGAAGGTTAGATACTTGGATAGTCAAAAATAGACACAAGGATGAAGGAAATCATCCCATAATAATTGATAAGTATTGGGCCCTGTCTGGCTCGTTAATACCTTCTTCTCCTTTTGTTTGTCCGTTGATACATGTCAGCTCCATTATGGAAATGGGTAAGAAATGTTGTTAAATTCGGACATGTTAATAAAAGTCCTCGGACATGTTAAAAGCCCGTGAAAATCCGGCTCAACTATTATGACATTCAGAAATGAGAATATATATCATGCCCCACCAACCAACCAGCTTTAGAGAGTTCACACGATGCGTGCCTTTCTTTTGCTTGTTGGTTTGGACGGACAGAAGATGAGTTCTATTCTACGACAACTTGCTTTCACTTTTGTCATTTGAGCTGAGTATCTCACAATTATATAACACATGTAAAACGAGCAGCAGAAAGCCAATTCCATTGATAAAGGCAATAACTCGTATCAATGGAATTGTTTAATCTTATCTACCAAACGAAGAACAATTGTTTTGTTTAAAATGCAGTAGTCATTGTTTTTGCTGAGTCTCGTTACCAAGTAAGCCTATAGTATATGGCTTGGACGAGTTCTTTTTTTCATTTAAGATGTAATATGCAGTAAAAAGTAATATTAAATCTTCTAAAAGCAAAACGTTAATTAACCTAAGCTACCATATAGATGACATACTTTGAATCAAAAAGTACAAAGTAACCTATACAAAGAGAATATATATCTTTGCAATCAAGGTTTTTCAATGGTGTTACATGTTTGGTAAAAGAATGAGGCTGATAAATGAATAAATTCACTGCATATAATCTCTTCTTTACGCCGACCATTTCAATTAAAGCTTTTTGACCACGCATAAACAGAATCGAATACATATTAGCAAAAAAAAAATGATTTAGAAAACTAGTAATGTGTACACGAAATTTACATTCAAGTAAATTGGTTTAAGTGAATTTGGGTAGAAATATCCGGTTTAGTGAAAGCAGCAAGTCTTCTTGTCCCTATATAAAAACAACAAAATCTTCAATCCTCCAGAACCAGAAATCAATATCTTCTATGGCTGCAATCTCTCCCTGTCCTCTCCTTCGAGCGACGCGCTTGATCATGGCGCTACTCCTCCATTAACTGAACCTCTCTCTCCCCCTTCTTTAGCGGACGGGCACACTCTTCCATCGATCAACTATGCAAAACCCTTCAACTGCAACCAATGACTCAGCTTCCTCCTCCGCCTCCGGTTTCTTCTTCACACGTCTAACCGGTTTAGCTTCCAGAAACCGCCCAAATTCAGATGTGTCGACATCAAATGCCCTCTTCTTCAATGCCTCTCGGAGGAGGACGCGGAAAGCCCTAGCTTCCCTGAGCTTGAACACTAAGAGCAGTATCAACTCGAGCCTGCGTGGGTTTATCAGTGAATTCAACAGCTTTATTAGGTTTCACTGCGATAAGGTGGTTCCCGACAGCTTTGCCTCCATCGGGGTTTCGAGCCACGAGAACAACGGAGTTAGGGAAAGTTTCACTGGCGGGGTTTTGGGCGAGGAGGGCTTGCCGTTGAACGGAGTAGAAGCTGATCGGCCCAAGAAAGTTTTGATTTTGATGAGTGATACTGGTGGTGGTCACCGAGCTTCTGCTGAAGCCATTAGAGCTGCTTTCAATCAGGAGTACGGGGATGAGTATCAGGTTCGTCTTTTCGCTTAGAGCTTTTCTTTAATTTATTTTAATTAGGAATTGCTAGAGAAAAGGTTATGACTTTATCGAGATTTGGCATTGCGTTACATTCAACTTGGTTGCTCTTCCTGTAGATTAAAGTTTGTATCTTGGAGTCGTTGAGTACATTATGTAGTTTGTGTTTTGTTGTTGATTTTTTCTTTTTTTGTTTCTCAGTACATTTAAGAGTGTTTTGTGCAGGTGTTTATTACGGACTTGTGGACAGATCACACACCCTGGCCGTTCAACCAGCTTCCTAGGAGCTATAATTTTCTGGTGAAACACGGAGCTCTATGGAAAATGACTTACTATGGTACTGCTCCACGTGTTATTCACCAGTCTAATTTCGCAGCAACTTCGACTTTTATTGCCAGGTGAAAGAGGCTTTTCTCTGTTTTGTATGTTCTAACTTTAAATATCAGAATAATCTAATAGAGAATGGATGTTATTTTCCAAATTTTACAGGGAAATTGCCCAAGGATTGATGAAATATCAACCAGACATTATCATCAGTGTTCATCCGTTGATGCAGCATGTCCCACTTCGTGTCCTAAGATCAAAGGGGTTACTTGATAAAATAGTCTTCACCACTGTTATTACAGACTTGAGCACTTGCCATCCCACATGGTTAGTTTATTTACCAAACTCGTTTATGTTTTACTATGGACTCTTTTCGTAAAAGTAAAGTTGCAACTATGCTTGCTTTGATGGTTTAGGTTTCATAAGCTTGTGACAAGATGTTACTGTCCATCAACAGAAGTGGCGAAAAGGGCGCAAAAGGCCGGACTTCAAACATCACAAATCAAAGTCTACGGTCTTCCTGTTCGACCTTCCTTTGTCAAACCAGTTCGCCCTAAGGTCAGTTTTTATATAATTCTCCTTTATTGACTGTCCTTGTTGTTTCAAAACCTATCCAAGTTCTCAATAGTATCTATTGAACAAATCACAGGTTGACTTAAGAAGAGAGCTAGGGATGGATGAGAACCTTCCAGCTGTTTTGTTAATGGGCGGAGGAGAAGGAATGGGTCCCATCGAGGCAACAGCAAGAGCTCTTGGAGATGCTTTGTATGACGAGAGTCTTGGTGAAGCAGTTGGTCAGGTTCTTATAATATGTGGACGGAACAAGAAACTCCAAACCAGATTAAGTTCCATAGACTGGAAAATACCAGTCCAGGTACTCTATACATTTTACTATTCAGACCAAATTAGCATTCTCAGGCTGAAACGGTTTTCATTTTGTCACAGGTTAAGGGGTTTGTAACAAAAATGGAGGAATGTATGGGTGCCTGTAACTGTATCATAACAAAGGTAAACCAATCTCAAAACCATAATAATGGTGATATTTAGAATGATCGTTTCTTATATGTTTATGTCGATTGTGCTTGGTGCAGGCAGGTCCAGGAACCATAGCTGAAGCTATGATAAGAGGGCTACCGATAATCTTAAACGGTTACATCGCTGGTCAAGTAAGTTCCAACTTTTAAAAGCCTTAGTTCCCATATTATATTCGGTTCAGGTTTTTTCCAATATTGTGGTTTTGAAAAACTTGAGTGCAGGAGGCTGGGAATGTACCGTACGTGGTGGAGAATGGATGTGGAAAATTCTCAAAATCACCAAAAGAGATATCGAAGATTGTAGCGGATTGGTTTGGACCGGGATCGGAACAGTTGGAGATAATGTCACAGAATGCACTGAGGCTAGCTAGACCAGAAGCAGTGTTCAAGATAGTGCAAGACATGCACGAGCTTGTCAGGCAGAGAAACTATCTTCCTCAGCACTCTTGCACTGCCTAGTAGATGTTGTTGTAGTAGTAGTAACTTGTAACTCTTATTCATTCAATCAAAACCTACTTTCCTTTGGTTCTAGACAAAGAATGTAACAACTAGATTTTTACCCGCACGCCCGTGCGGGTATATATTTCAAAAATATATTGCTATTTATTTTTCATGTCAATATCAAAGTTGGATAAAAAAAATCAAATTTGAAAAACCGAACCAATCACGATCAGAAAGAATAATACCAAACTCGAACCAAAATTGATTAAATATCCAAATTATTCAAAATTTTGATATTTAGACAACCGAAACCATAATCAATAGGAACCGAAATATTTTGGATATCAAAATGTATTCGAAAAGATTTATATACTAATATATATGTTAATTATTTTTTAGTTTTAATATATATAAAAACATCCAGAATATATATGATACTTTTAGGTTGGTTTAAATACTTGAAAATATATTAAAATATTCAAATATAAATATCTAACATAGTGGAAGTACACTGAAAACACCAAAAATATTTTAAATAATTATTGATTTTGATCCAAAATTTAAACCAAACCAATTTATATGTTAAGTTTAGGTATTCTGACATATGTTATTCAGATTTATATACAATATATTATTTTGTTTATATATTTTAAGAAATTCAAAATATAATGACTTTAAAAAATAATTTAAATGGGTTATCCAAATCCGAACTGAATCCGCAAAGATCCGAATATAATTCGAACTGAAGTTTAGAAATATCTGAATGGGACTGAAATCTTTGACCCCGGAAACCCAAAACTCAAACAGATCCGAAACGAATCTGAATGGATACCTGAACGCCTAATCCTAATCATAACTTGAACTGAAATTTAGAAATATATGAATGGGCTGAAATTTTTGACTCCGAAAACTCGAAACCCAAATAGATCTGAAACGAACCGGAATGGATACCTGAACACCCAGCCCTAATCACTATTATGTATCATATATATGTCATCATATAATTAATTGCATTGGTCCATCATATAAATAATCATATAATTAATAATATTTATTTACTTTTATATGTAGAGGTTTAAATTTGTTTCAAAATTTTGTATTGTATTTGACTCATAACTGATTTTAAATTATTTTTGACAATAAATGTATAAACTAATTATTTTTTTACTGCATAAAAATTTTAAATATAAGTGATAGGTTTGCTAATTGTATTTTTATGTTGGAACCATAAACTAAATCCAGATAAAAAGACATGTTTACAACTATACAAAACCTTCCACTTTATTACATTTAATTTTGACCAACAATGATAGTATTTATTTTAAAACAATGCTTTTGCAGTTAGCAAAAAAAAATGCTCTTAACTAAATTAATTTAAGCAAAAACACATTCTACATTCATTTACCAAGTTATTAAAGACTATATAAAATTGTTTCAAAATCCATTAGATTTTGACCACTATATCGATCCGCGCAAGTTTTTTCTCATTTTTGTAATTGTTTATATATGTTTTATATTTAACTATTTTATTAAATATTTTTTTAGCAAAGCACTAAAAACTTTTTCTTTTTCTTTAAGCACTAAAAATTTATTACAGCTATTTGTCAAAGATAGCGCATTAGCTGAAATTTCAGTAGTACGGTCATTCAAAGCTGATTGAAGTTGTTAACTGCTATAAGCGTTTTCTGAAAACTTTTGGCTGCTATTGTTGTGGATGGTTTTGTGGTTCTATATCAGCACTGTCTTGCTTTAAATTTTCGAAATCCTTTTTCGCAAGTTCTTCTCGTACCTGTGCTTACAAGCAAAAATGAACACTATTTCGGAAACATGGAATGGTATATCAAAAGAGAGAAAGAATTGAGTTAAAATGGCACACTATTGAATGTTGATAGTATGCAAAGTTTGCTGAATTGTATTCCATCGCACCTTTACATTTTTAAAACACATCCCCTTCACTGTAAAAGAACATGGAGGAAAAGCAAAATTTATCAGAAAATGACAAAAGTGTTGTTCAAACGCCAATATCCACACGAGTTTGACCAGACTAATATATAGTTACTTCAAGTTGAACAAAGCTTTTGAAAGAGACTTATATCTGCACCCTACACTAAATATAACATGCACACAACAACACGAAGCATTAGTCTTCCAGAATCAATAGGATGCCAAGTAACAAAACTTTATGTTGCTACCAAAGAAACCTTAACATAGGACAAAGCAAAAGAGGTGCAAACTCAAACTTGCATAGAAATTTCAGAGCTAAGAAGCATGGAGGAGTCGCAGTAAAAGAAGTACCTCAAATTGTTCTAGATTGGAAAAATCTCCAGAGTCTAATCTCTTCCAGTGTCTTAGAAGCTACAACACACACCAAACAGAGATAAGACAAACAGAAAACTAATGAGCTTTAACATCAACAAAAGGGACAGCAATCACCTCCTTAGGATCAACAAAAAAATAACATTATGATACCTCCAAGACTCCAACCGCAAGATGATGAACATAAGGACGCCGTTAATGGAAACAACACGATCTTCATCACTCACCTATCTCCCTTTAATCGCCAAGGTTCTATCAAATAAGAGTATATTAGGTTAATGTAATCAAGTACTAAAGTACCCTTAATGTAATTGCTTCTCTCCCTTTAAGAACACGTTTAATTTATTAGGTAGAGTTTCCTCAGTTAAAAACGACTGTGTATAATGATAATCCAATGGCATAGAATGGTAAATATTTAGGAAAAATCAGGGTTAAGTATTAATTGTACTTCAGTTTTAATAGTTTAGATAGTTTTCTTTTTGTTGGTATTTGCCCTCAATGCGAAAGCTTAAGGCTAGTTAATCACTTTTGAAAAATAATGATTACATAATTTTTGAGTGTTTTATAAAATTTACAAATTTTAAATAGATTAATTGAATTTATGGAATGAGTTGATTTAGTTTTATTAAAAGTTAATAATTACAGAAAAATGTATTTATGATATAGATTTAATATGTTTTAACGATATGTGGACAAATTAAAAATATTATAATTGTGGAAGGGATGGATGGAGTCAAAGAAAAAAACAAAAGAAAAAAGCAAATAAAAGAGAGAAAAAAAGACAGAAGGGTTTTGACCTTCTTCTCCTTTCAGTATCGGCCGTCGTCCGCACAGCATTAGGTAAACTCTCTGATTCTGTTTGTTGATAGATTTGTCTTTGAGCTAGTTCATTAGCTGTTAACTAAAGGCAGAAGCTTTAAATCTTATAAAGCTCAACTCTTTCTCTCAACTATCTGATTGAGTGCTTTGATTCATGTGTTAAGGTTTCAATACAGAAGAGAAGAATTGTAGGAGAAAGATGTTGTACATCATAGGTTTAGGGTTAGGAGACGAAAGAGACATAACGCTGAGAGGGCTCGAGGCCGTCAAGAAGTCTCAGAAAATCTACATGGAAGCTTACACTTCTCTTTTGTCCTTTGGTCTCTCTTCTGATGGTCTTTCCAATCTCGTAAGTCTCTTTCAAAACCCCCCCGTAGCTCAGTAGATTCACTAGTTCTCATTTTAAAGGTTTTGTCTTTGTCCTCGGACAGGAAAAGTTTTATGGGAAACCGATCACACTTGCTGATAGAGAAATGGTGGAAGAAAAGGCAGGGGCTATGATTGAAGAAGCTATTGACAATGACATCGCTTTTCTCGTTGTTGGTGATCCCTTTGGGTAAATGTTGAACCTAATCAGACGCTGTCGTTTAGTTAGTTAGTTAGATACTGTCTGAATTTGTTTTGTTTGTGTGTGTGTGTGTGTTTTTGCGTTGCAGAGCTACAACGCATAGCGATCTTGTTGTTAGAGCTAAGAAACTCGGTGTGAAGGTAGAGGTAGTGCACAACGCATCTGTCATGAACGCTGTTGGGATCTGTGGTCTGCAGCTTTACCACTACGGAGAGACGGTCTCGATACCGTTCTTCACCGAGACTTGGAGGCCTGATAGCTTTTACGAGAAGATCAAGAAGAACCGCGCTCTCGGACTGCACACGCTCTGCTTGCTTGATATCCGAGTGAAGGAGCCTACTTTCGAGTCTCTTTGCAGAGGAGGGAAGAAACAGTACGAGCCGCCTAGGTATATGAGTGTTAATACGGCCATCGAGCAGCTGCTGGAGGTCCAGCAGAAGCGTGGTGATTCTGTGTACGGTGAAGAGACTGAGTGTGTGGGTTTTGCGAGGCTTGGCGCTGAGGACCAGAAGATTGTTTCCGGGACGATGAAGCAACTGGAGGGTGTTGATTTTGGAGCTCCGTTGCATTGTCTTGTGATAGTTGGCAAGACTCATCCCGTGGAAGAAGAGATGTTGGAGTTTTACAAATACGGAACTGCGAGTTAAAAGACCATTGGGACTGAAGAAGGCTCAAGAGGGGAGGCAAGAACGTTTGAGATGTCTCTTTGAGTAAGAGATTGAAACTAGGAACCGATGTGTCAGCAGTTTTGTTCATTTTTAATTTGCGTTTTTAATGAGAAGAGTGTATTGAAATATTCATTTGGCTCGACTTCGGGGTGCATGCACTTTGTATTTGTTTCACTGAGAATTTCAGTTTGTGATTTACTTGGTTTGGTTTGGTTTTGGGTTTAGGAACTAACTAAACACCAAAGGAGAACTTCTGTCGGTTCGTTAGGGTTCGGTCTGTTTCTTGAAATCGATTAACTCTGTTCACAAGATAGTGACATAATATTGGATTTGTCCTTATACCACTTGTCCAGTGATTGTATTAAAGCCCCCACACAATAGCTCAATTTGATGATTCAGTATAAGTTCTTATAGCCTATGTAATTAGGTTTCCTAAGCAATTTTAGGCTCTTACATATGTTTTTATGAGCACTTGTGTAAGTAACCTTGGCTGCTTAAAGAGCAGCCTCTTCCCTTTCTATGAATATCAGACAGTCTGCAATCATTTTCATCTTGGTGACAGTTTAATCTCCTTCATTTACTTTACTTTCTTTCTAGCATATGAATAAAGCTCTATGATTGGCTTTGCTAAGGATCGGCTTTCAGATTGTATGTTTGTTTTCCCTTCAAACCGAATAAAAAATTACTATCCAACTTTGGTCTTACTGAAACACGACCACATATTTTAAAACCTGACTTTTCAGAAAGAGTATTCCACTCCAAGTCATTTTATATTTTGAAAAAGAGAAAGAAACAAAGAAGACTAGGACAAGGCGTATGCGTACGTGATGCACATAGGATGACGTATTGTTACTTGCGTAACGCAGGCTGATGGATAGTGAATGCATCACGACCCGTCCACTATTCAGAAAAGCATGGAAGATTGTTTTTGGCTAAAAGTCCCTTGACTTTGAGCAACTAGATAGTAGTCATACTTATATGCTAGTTTACATATGACCTTAAAAACAGCAAAAAAAAAACTAGTCTCTAATTATATTTACATACACATAGTTAATTGTTCTATTTCTATTGTTATATATTTTCTCTGTGGGTGGAATCCGAAATAGTATTTTAAGAAAGCTCCAACTAATGCATTAATCTAATAGTTTGTTTTTTTAGTTTTAGTTAGCTTGACTCTTTATCAACTTGAGTCTATTTATATAATATATCTCTATGCATATATGATGGTTGCTACTAGCTCTCGGCGAATTATCTGGAATCAAAATAACCAAATTGAATAAACATAAATATTCTTGTAGTTTTAAAAATAGGCCAAATTGAAATTAAATAAAAATGAACGGATATCTGAATTACATTTATAGCACGTAGTTTTCTTTAGAAAAAAAGTTAGTAAGATAAAACAAACGAAAGGTTATTGCATCATGCATAGAGATGCAGAGTAGTGACGCCATAATGTTGAAGTCGTCATGTAGAATATCTGAGAGAGGGCTTTAGACGAGGACTTGGAACAGATGGTCTTATATTATATCACCACTCCACGTAGCATCAATAAACAACACGTTCCACAAATTACTACTTGACTTTCCAACCATTCACGACTTATTGAATTAACTTTTCCACGAGCTCCAACCCTTTTCTTCATCAACAAAAAAAAACAATATTATAATTCATGGATTGTTAACCAGCGTGATCAATATCTTTACTGGTCGTGAATTGTCAGCGATTAGCATCACTTTTCCAAAGGCCAATATTTTACATACTAACACATAGTGTCGTATATAATAAGACTAAGAAGATCTGTTTGATAAAGTGGTAATATGCGGATTTTGTCAGTGAGGATTCTGTCATATTGGTTTATACTAGAGATCGAATCCCCTCAAATCATAAATTTTATCATCGTCCCACCGCTAGTCGGCTTGTTATGTTGACCATTCTCTAGATGTTTTCTTTATCTATAAATTTTCCAAAGGCCAATATGAATCCACTAATGTACTTTAAACCTATATACTGAAAATTCAATATTGTCAGCATCTGATTACACACAAACCTACAGAAAATAAATAATTTGACTGTTTCAATATGATTGTAACTACATAAAAAGACGCAGCTTGCGATTTGCAAAACAACTCATATTTACCCGTTTCTAGTAAGTCATTTTATTATGGAACACAACTAAATATTTCAGAAACTTCATGTGACTAGTGGTTAGTTTTGTATACTTGCGTTTGGAATAATTAAGATGACACTGACTGATTAACTTTGAACAAACAAACAAAAGGGGTATGAAGGATATTATGAAGGATAATAAAAAAAGAGTCTGTGTCGGAGCCGCCCAAGGTGGCAACTTGTTCACACCATAAGAGGCCTCTCTTAAGTTGGAAGTCGTGGTCGAGTCTGGTCAAGATTTGTTGCCCTTTTCCCGTGTGGGTCCTCTTCTCTGTCTTTTTCTCCCTCAGAACTTCCACGTTTTTGTACCATCCTGGCATCCTCCTCCATTTTTATTGTCGACTATGTATTTTTTTTATATAGAAAGTTATCAAGGAATCATCGATTAAGTCATCATACATGATACATATTCATTCATTTACTATTGACTATTGTTCTCAAATATGAAATATTTATCAAATGTTACCTCTTTCACAAGTTTGATATGATGTTTTTTTGGACATGATGATAGGGTTATCTCAACAACTAGGCCAAACCACTATTGCAGTATAAACAGCTTAACAGGTTTTCTCTATACTTGGTATTTGTTTATTTCTGCAAGGGAAAAATATTATAGAAAAAGATTGCCGACATTCGAATCATAGTCACTGGGTCAAGCAAGTCAAGGGAAAGTTCTTAATTACTATGTCATTACCTCATTATTAGGATCTCGACGAATCATATATTTTCACCAAACTAAATAGAATAAATAATTAAAGGAACACGGACCCTACTGAAATTTATGTAACGTTCAAAATTTTCTTCAGCATGGGGCAATGCCAGCCGAAATTGTTGAATCTTACTTACCTGCTTGTTTTTTTTTCGTAATTAATTGTTATCATTCATTTTAGCTGGATTGGACTTTGGTTTTGAGCATGATAGCTATTTCAAGTCTTTGGACGGTATATTTGAGAATGTCGTATAATCTAATTCGACCTTGTACTTGCCAATTTATTCTATTTACTCCCATTTTCATCATAACTTTAGTTATTTTTGCTTGTGCAAATATATACTTAAAAATTGATTATAGAAAGAGCGTCTGTTTCTGTTTAACAAAAAAAAATTCTAAGAAATAGCCTTCTTCTTAATTTTTTTTTTGTAAGAATATAGTTTACTGATCAGTTATATCGTAAAGACTTGTTCACGTGGAAAGCTTTATACACACGTAACTAAGATCACTTAGCTCAAACCCAATGCTTTGTATAAACCCATTGATTTAGCCAATTACTGTATTTCCATAGACAATGGCTTTTCTGTCTTGTTTTGCTTTATCTTTTTCCCTCAAAAGTCTTTAATGTATTCTAGACTTTATGCTCTCTTTAGATTTATCGTCACGTTCCAACGACTTTCCTTCCTAACATATCCAAAACTTCTTTCTTTTATGTTATTGCCCACAGACAACTCTTTCTAGTTTATGTATATATAAAGAAGCCATTCTAAGTACTACTCATTCATTCATTTCGGACAACCAACTTGCGACCAAAGAAAGCAAATCAAGACTCGAGTCTTTAAGCACCAACCACTCCTTTGGTCTGTGTCTTTAAAACAATAATTAAATATATTTTTAATGGACTGTTCTTCGTTTCTCGACATATCTCTCAATCTCAACACCAACACGATCGATCGTAGTTTCCCGGCAAAACTTCCGGTGAGTCCAGACTTCCCATGATCTATAAATCATTTGTATTTTCCTTTTGTTTCCTTTCGATTTTTGTTGACTAGGGTTCATATTTTCAGAAGAAGGAGGTCAAGGTTTCAACTTCTGCTGATTTTAAAAGGAAATGGGTTGTCAAAGACGAGGTTAGTTAGTGTGCAATATATTCGAATTGATTGCAAAAAAAACTAGAAGAGTTCTTGTTGGTAATTTAAAAAAAAAAATTAATGGTAATGAAACAGAGCGCAATTGAGTTAAGAGAGGAGCTAAACAGAGTCAACTCAGAGAACAAGAAGCTAACAGAGACGCTTGCAACAGTCTACGAGAAGTACAACGCATTACAACATTATTTGGAGAAGCTTCAGAGTCGACAAAGCCCTGATATAGATCAGATCGAACAACCGACAAAGAAAAGAAAACAAGATTCGGATGATGCGTCCTTAAGCCTTCTTAATGGACTCAGTAGTGGAAAAACTGACAACATCTCCAGTAACGAAGATCTTCATCAGCAAAAAAATCAGATTCTTTCATTCAATGGACCAGTATCTGATAACTTCAACAAAGCAAAGATTTCAACAGTCTACTTTCCTACTGTTTCTTCCGACACAAGCTTGGTAAGGGCTAATATTTGGTATTATTGTTTGTCTACGTTTGTAATGGAAGCAGAAGAACTAAACAGAGTGTTACATTGTGGAATTGCTTTGCAGACCGTAAAAGATGGGTATCAATGGAGGAAATACGGACAAAAAGTTACTAGAGATAACCCTTCACCAAGGGCTTACTTTAGATGCTCGTTTGCGCCTTCTTGTCCAGTGAAAAAGAAGGTAAGTTACACACATTGACTTTGATTTTCATCTTTATTTAGCTGTCTAATGATAATATATGTGGCTTGTTTTGTTGTTGGTTAGGTGCAACGCAGCGCAGAGGATCCTTCAGTACTGGTTGCTACATACGAAGGGACGCATAACCACTTAGGTCCAAACGCTTCTGAAGGGGATGCTACAAGCCAAGTTGGATCAAGAACTGTGACTCTGGATATGGTTCACGGTGGTCATAGATTAGCTTTGGAGAAGAACGAAAGGGAGACGATGCAAGAGGTTCTAGTTCAGCAGATGGCGTCTTCGTTAACGAAAGATTCAAGGTTTACAGCTGCTCTTGCGGCTGCTATATCTGGGAGGTTGATGGAGCAGTCTAGAACATGAAGCTTTCAGTGAATTTCTGTCTTGGTTTATCGTCCCTAGAAATAGGAGTGGCTAATTTCTTTCAAAATTTTATCTTTTACTTGGGAGAAAAAGATGGAAACGTTAGTGTACATAAATATTGTAACTAACTACATGAAAAATCATAAGCAATCAAGAAAATTTAAATGTTAGTTGTTTTAAAATGGTTACACGAACGTTTAGTTCATTTGAATTCAATTTAGAATAAACAATTATGAAAATCTGGTATATGTATGAGCTTTTCTCAAAAAAAAAAAAAAAAAAAATCTGGTATATGTATGAGTTGAATCCGAGTGAGCACATAACCGCCATGATCCTCTTCATGGACAGCCCAGTCGATAGTTGAAACAAATTGGATCACTTCTGGGTTTAGATTGAGCCCACATGAGGCCCAAGTAGATAACATATATCACTAATCTCTCTCGCTTACGGCGTGTGTTGTACACATGTGCGATTACGGGTCTTCAATTACGTAAATATCTCCATAATGTGTCGTAACACGAAAGTAAACGCTAAACCAATTAAAATTCGTAAAAATTAAAATTAAAATTACACAAATCTCTGCTCCAAATCTATATACTATACTAAAAGGAAAATATCCTCCACTCTAAAGCTGTCCACATAGGATAATTAAATCAACCAATTACAAAACTCCATGTCTCCACATCACCATCCATTATTGTATTGCTTTGTAATTTTTAGACTTTTGATGAATTATGTGGACATGCCCGAGGCCCAAATGAGATCAACCAAGTAATCAAACATTTTTGGAGTTTTATTTTGTCGACAGAACAGAAACGTCGAAGCCATAATTTGTTCTTCTTCCATTACTCTTCTCCTTTCTACTTCCAAATCTTCCATTACTCTTCTCCAAATCCGTTTCAACCACTATCTGCTCTAATCAATTTGATTGAATTAATTCAATGGACTCCTTTCACCTTCCTCTCCATTTGTTTATTTACAAATCTCTTTCCTCAACTTTGTCTCAACTAAAACTGGTAAGATTCTCTTAGACTTTCAATCCGATGGAATCCAGACACGAAAACCCTTATTGGCCAGGAGATGCTCTTTACGACGAAGAGGTTTGTCTGCAAATCTTTTTACTTTTTTTCCCCATGCTTTAATACTGCTCGATTGGGATGGTATTTCTACTAATCGTCCATTTCAAATGATCTATAGGGAACTGTTATTCAAGGTTTTGTTTGTTTGTTTATCAAATAAACAGAACGAGTTTCTGGATTTTGTAATTTTCTGATCCACCTTACCCCTTCGCATTCAACGCTAATCCAAACGTCTATCAACGTTTGCCGGTGGAACACCTTTAGAGAAAACTTGGAAGAGATATCGTTTTATGAGGTAAGCGTTTTTATGCTACACGAAGCAGCACGAACTTCAGGTATATTAACGCCCCTGTTACAATTAGTTTTACAGACCAAACCATGTTCATTGAGACTGCTGTGACGGTGGAACGAAACCTGACAAAGAGCTTCCGGTGGTTCCGCAACTTTGACACAATCTGATTTGGCCAACACAAAAACTGACTTTTCAGGTTCTGTTTAATCTATTTCCTTTACAAGCACAGCAAATAACATCTTTACATAACCCATGAAAGAAGTCTTCTTTGGTTTCTTTGCACTCTAATTATTTATTTGTGTAGGGTTCAAACTAACGTAATGGATCGATGCCTAGCAAAAAAAGAATGAAGAGGAGAAGTCTAAGAAAGAAACAAACCTCCAATTAGTTCTGTTAATCAAGGCAGAAGGTATGTTGCAACTTCTGTTATTTTATAATTTTGTTTGATTATTTCATTGAGATTACCAGGATGAGGCATAAATCTATTGCGAAAGAGCTGATTTAGCCATATTCTGGAAACATGTGTCGATGTTGGATGGACCGTTGATGGAAAGGATCCGACGTATCTTTGGCAGTATATTCAAGAAGGTGAGATCCATTTTCATGATTACTAAGGAAAAAAAACACACAGAAAAAATGTTTATGGGAATTGAAAAGATGATGTCTTCTCTTTTCATCTTTTATACTTGGGTGAGCTGCTATGTTTCTTCACTTAAAATTACTCCGTTTTTGATTATTGTCGCGTTCATTATTCTGTTTAACAGTCCCAGTCGTCTACCGATCTCAATATTATGTCTTATTTTGTTGACGTAAAAGAAATAGAAAGTTACATAGATTTCTTGCATATCATTGTTCTCTCTTGCTCTCATATTAAATCTTCTCCTCTTCTTTCCATGGATCTTAATTTATATAAGATTTTCGATGCCTATTAAAATACTTTGGATTACTTTTTTTTCGTTTCTGCCTTTTCCCCCTATGAACTGACCAATTTGTTTTTCTATGGAGCTTTTGTGAACTGAGAAAACGCTGACGTAGATCGAGAAAAGGAGTAGCAGAGATAAGGGTCTGACCTTCCACCCCAAAAGACCAAGGAATTACGCCAATTTTCACAGAGGTGTCATCAAACTCTGGTATTATCAATGGGTTTGTTTGTTCTCTATCCACAGCTTATCTTCCTCTCAAGAGGTAAGATAGGAAATCTATGTACATGTAAAAAGGTTGCACATACAGAGATTTACTGGAATTTTTCATTACCCATGAGTTTCGATGGTAGATAGTCTCCACAACTTCCACTCATATCTTCGTATAGATTATGCTTACATTCATATGTATGTGTTGATTATATGAATAGTCTTATAGATTTACGAATTTGTTGAAATACATAATCAGTTCACATATAGATTTTAATTTTGTTCATGATACAGGTTGTGTTCTCGATGAACGTATACAGATAATACTGATGAAAAAATGTAGATCAGAAACTATTTTAAAATCTCAGAAGAGTTTGGAGCATCCTAGGATGAAAAGAGAAGCAACACCAAGATACAGATAGAAATTTGATCGTTGTGCTAAAAGATGCTTACACATCTTTGTTTCCTTTTGCTTCGTTTGTTTTCCATGTTATCTTCATTCTATTTAATAAAAAAAAAAATTTCAGAGAACCCATAGTGTCTTCGATCAACTTTGTAAGTTATTTAGCTGATTCTCATGATTCTCATGCTTCATTCTCTGGTTAGCTAAACCTCTGGCACACCAAGCATCCTGTAGTTTAGTAATAATCATTCAAGAACTTTCCGAAGCCAACATTTGATAATGTGCCTTCTTGGTTTATACAAACAGAGAGAACTGTTTTACAACTCTCAGTAAAACATAAACAATGTGGAGATACTCTTAACTACTTCAACGTTATGTTCCATTTTTGTTATTGTGGAATAAATATTCAAATATAATGTGCAGTTGAATGGTGGGCATAAGTCTCAAAGATAATATATAAGGTGTAAACAGGAAGATAGAACATAACACTTTAAAGAGTAACTATTTCAATTCAAAAATTTGAAAGTGTTTTAAAGCGGAAAATATAATGTGGATTTAAGCTGTAAACATGTTGCACTGAGAGAAAGAAAAGCTAGATCTACATGAAACGAAGTGATATACAAAATAAAGCGTATGGGACAAGAAAAGATAATAACTCTTGGAACTCCATAATTAGTCATTCACACTTGAGTTTCTTAAGAATTCATTATATTTTGTAGCAAGAACATAACTGTGTTAGAAAAGAGGAATGATACTAAAAGGAGAAGAATTAAAACGTCGACTAAATTGTAACAGCAAATTGGAAGCATCAAACTCATAGAAGCTAAAAACTTTCATTTCCTGTGCATCCATGTCAGTAATTCACTTTTGTTATCCCAATGCTAGCTTACTGAAAATAACAAATGTCATGTAAGGCTCAAAAGCCAAAATAGACCATGCAAGTGAAAAAAATGGCAGAAGTGCTCACTCCTAATGCGTTCTGGTTTCTTTGTCCATTATATCTAATGCATTGAACCCAATCTATGATCTGTCAATAGTCTCAGGTATAATCGTGTTGTTTGAGCATAGTTATTTATATTTTCTCAGTAAGCACCCACTTAAAAAATATTTAAAAATAAATTTTCTAATATCCTTGAAGTTATAAATTAAATGGTTCTAAAACCAAAATAGAACTCAAACAAAATGTACATGTAATATTTATTGTACATAAACTTATATAAGTAGGATAAAATATTCAGATTAAACTAAGCTTTGATTATTCTATATGTTTTTCATTTAGAGATACATGATTTTCAATAACAGAAAATAACAAATTTTGATTGGTAAAGATTCAAATCTGCTAGACAAAAAATATTTAAACCTATATTTTCCGAAAATTTTCTAATGATTTGTGTTTTAATAATATATATATATATATATATATATATGTATATATAATACTGAAATAAATAGAAATTATAATTTAAAATAAATATTATAGAAAAAATTCGGGCGTAGCCTGGACCGACCCTAGAGAGAAACAGTATCATAAACAATTAGATAATAAAACATGTATCCAATTCCATGTACATTTATATATATTTTTAAATTCTTTTAATAAATTTCTAGAAAAAATCAGAATTTCTTCTGAAAATTTACGTTCGTTAGTCGTAAAAACATGTTTTGGCAGTTAACAAAAGTTCATGAAAAGAGGAAAATGGAATCTAATGGAATTTTATTATATTTTCTTAATCTTTTCTTTTCGAATATGTTTTGCTGCATGTTAACAAAAGTATTTGACATAAGAACATATTCATATAAAATTTTTATAACCAAATAATAAATTATCGAAAGTTAAAAATGCATGTTGATTGATTTTAACGTTAAAACAAAGTTTGAACTATATATTAATTTAACTATATTTTCATATAAAAATTCAAGTAAAAGAGAAAAGAATAACAGAACTTTAAATGCGAATTAATTTCTTTATTTTTATAAACTTGCTTACCAGTTTAGATGTCTTTTTATTTTGAAAAGAAAAACTGTGAATTTTAATAATTTCCAATTTATTGTCACCAAAAATAAGACAAAAGTACAATAATATCTAACAATTTATATAGTATTATCAGTCCAAGTATAAAATATGTAAACTCAAATATAAATTCAAAACTAACCTAAATTTAGTTAAAATATATAGGAAAAAACCCGGGCGTAGCCCGAGAAAATCTCTAGTACATCTAATCTACTACACAAATTGGTTATCAAATGGATGCCAAAAAAATTAATTAATTATCAAATGAAACATAAACTACACAAAATTGAAGAGTTTTTTATAAACATCAGAAGTTAGCAAAAAAAAAAAAAAGCATAACTATAAACATACATATATAATGGCACCCCAAATCTTATACTCCTTGTAAAAACTCTTTTGCAATTTTGTGTGTTTAAGATTAGACCAGACCCTTCAATATATGGAATATGGAAGGTCTCCGACTCCGGGACGACAACGACTTCGCCTTGACCTCGACGGCGGCATCAGCTGGGGTACATCCTCGTGCTCTTGCTCAAACCTTCCTCCTTCGATAACGATTGAGCTCTCCTCCGCCTTCTTCACCGGCGGTAGAGGCGAGTGCGACGAAGCTGTAACAGAACCCACGGGGCTGTGGTTGTAGCTCTGAGCTGCTCAAAGTAGAGAACTTGCAGCAGCAGCACCACCACTCGTAATCGTTTTAAACTCATGAATACATGGCCATATTTGGAATGCCATTTGAAAGTAGTTTTTCAATAATCTCGGGCTAAAACAACTGAAGGAAGACATATTTGCAACCATCTAATAGCATCCACTCATGACATCTTGGCAGGAAAGGTAAACTTACATCACATCCAGAAACTCCTGAAGAACATTGTCATAATGTCTTCTTGCTAATTGCTTTTTCTGGTTCACTGGATAATCCTTTTAGGGTATTGTAATAGTATTAATGACCTGTTTCAGTTTACTTGTGTATCTAGTTTTACTGACAAGCTAGCTATATGGTTCTGTGCTGTTCTGTTTCGTTCCAGGTAGAAAATGATGGACTGTTGTTATTGGTTCTTTGGCTTGGGGGACATAAACTGTCTTGCCTGGAGACAAGTCTAAAGAACGGTGAGAACAGATTTTGTGGTGAGAGAGAGAGGAACAAAGAAAGCTTCTTTTGAACCGTTTGCTACACTCAAGTTTCAGATGCTGTGAGAAAGTTTATGTGCGTGTTTGAGGTATGAAGATCTTTTCCCGGATTTATTAAACATACACGGCTGTTACTTCATGGTTCTTTGATATGATTTGAATTTTGTTGTTGTCTCTTTTATGTTATTAGTATGATGCTAAAAACGGGAACGTATAGGATGTTCCTCTATGATTCTTATAAGTACTCTGGAACTTGTCCATGATCTCCAGTTATAAGTGTTTTTTTTGTCCGGTTGTGCAACTGGATAGCACATGAGTCTCTAGATTAATGATTTCAATAACACCATCCTAACCATTATCTCTGGACTGAGACAATGACTCATCATTTCTCTCACGTTTCCTTAGGTTCTCTGTCAGTTTTTCTACATCTGAACTTACCGAGGTGCTAGCGCAACATGTTGATCCGAGTTTCTATGTTGACAAAAAAGTTGGATAATTGTTTTGCTTTCAAGTTCGTTTTCTCTATGTTCAAGTCCTTGCTTACGTACCATCAGTGATGCATTTAACGTGACTTGCTTGCTGCTCCCCTTTAGATTGCAAGTCTTTTAACCTGATTTACACGTCTTTCTGTTGTGGCCTTAATATGTATTTGAGAGAATTTATGAAGGTAAAAAAGATTAGAATATAGAAATTCTTGGATGATGTATATGGGAAATTTTGCTTTTGAATATCTCTCATCACTTTTTGAATTGTGTTTTGTTCAGAATGCTACTGGTCAGGACAGAGTTACCATGTTCTGAGCCGTCAGTGCTGTTCTGAAGATCTACAAATTAGCAGTGGACAATACTTATCTAATTGGCTCGTTTATGCCAAGGTGACTGCAACTGTTAGTGCTAATCTCAGTAATGTAATAGTTGTGAATCACTGTTAAAACACCTCATATGTGTGTCGTTTGTGTACAAGGTATTGCAGATGCATTTGTTCTATGACTGGATCACGTCCACTACACTTTCTTTGTAGGGTTCACATTTGATCCAAAGTAAGAAAAAACAATCAACGTCACAAAAAGAATGAAAAAAAAGGAGAGGATGCAATAGCAAAAAGGTTGGTCTTGGTTTTTCATCTGAGCTGCGTGTGATAATGTGCTTGGTCTTGTATCCATCCTCCAAAAGGTGCTTCTTACAACTCGACCTCCAAGGCATGGACGATGAAGGTTCTGTACGGGAGCCGAAGTGCTACGTTAGATGAGAAAACGTTTCCCCACATCTCTCCATGTCTGTCTTCCAAGCTTACCACCGTCACTAATATATCCTTGCGGTTGGAGTTTTGCAGGATAAGAAGCTTGCCAGACAAGTTAAAAAGCTTAGTAGACCCTGAATCGAATTTTGGAAGCTTATTCTTTAGGCCTCTCACGTGAACCCAGGTGTTGCCGTTGACGTGAACTTTGAGCTTGTTGTTCTTCTCAAAGCAGAACAAGCGGTCGTTTATGACACAGGAAGAGTCATAGCTGTGCCTTCCCATTCCTTTGCTGTTCATCCTCTCCATTGTCAGGTTGTCAGGGTCGAAAACCACGCATCTGCGACCGCTGTTTCCGATGAAGTAGATCTTGTTGTTCAGAACGATCAAGTTTGAGAAGATCGGATAGTTGCTGTGGTCAAGAGCTAGTGGAAAGTTCACAACTTTCCATTCGTCGTTGTCGTCTATGTCCAAAGATTTCAAGAACGCACTCGAAGTCTCAAGATTGAGGTCGCCAATTACATATAGCTGTCGTTTGATGACTGCTAATGTCTCATTGCATGTGGTAGATGGAACCCGAACGGTAAGGTAACTTTTGCAGTCTACATACATGTTTTCAGAGTTTTCCCAGCTAATGGCATATATCCTAGAACCTGAGGCGATCAAATTGTGGCGTTTCACAGGTACAACCGGAAACTGAGGAAGTGGACGCAGCACAAATTCATCAACAAAGGCTTTCTTGTGGAGAGTGTACCAGTCAAGAACGTAGTTTTCTGACATCAGAGAGATATGTATCACGGTTTCAGCCTTGTGAATTTTTGCCCTATCGCCGTAGACATGTCTTAATTGGATGAAGTTAGAAAAATCTTGACAAATGGTAGAGGCCACGGGATGGTAGGAGATTGGAACTCTGGATATTATCTCCCTTTTAAGATCATCGGGCAATAGTTCCTTCGTCTCCCCCTTTACCCGTTTGATACCCGAACTCAGCATCTTCGTAGAGAAAGAAAAATCAAGAAAAGGAAGCTTTTTTTTTTTTGGTCAACGGAAAAGGAAGCTTTAATGGGGGGGGGGGGGGGGGAGTCAGAGAGAATGAAGAATGAAAATCTCTAGACTGAGAGATGAAGCAACACAATGGTCAAGTGGGCACAAAGGAATCTCAGACGACGACGAACTGTGGAGACTAAATAGTTTGTTCTTCGAATTCAACAGCTTGTATATAGTTTCCTTCTTTTTATTTTTTTCCAACAACGGCTAGTAAAAGTTGGGCTAAATTGATACTTTTAACAAACTTGTAGGATTAAATTGAAATACGTGATTTATTATTTATTTATTTATTTCCCCTCTTTTATCCACTATTTGCTTTGTCGTTATGGAAATTTTCCGGATATCGTAGATTTTGATCATCTGGGTTCGCGAAAGTTGCGTTAATTAGGATAAAAAGTTAGTTCCTTTATCGCGAAAGTTCCTTTTTAGCCCAAGATGCATCGGACCACGAACGAAGCAAGGGTAAATGCGTTGTCTTTGTTGCCTTGCATCTTGGGCTTGCAAACCTGGTTGGGTGTGGAATCAGTACCATTGGCGTTGGCTTAATTCCTCAGGCTCTCGAGGTCAAAGATGCTTCTTTCCAGGTATAATCCCAGCTTTTGCTGTTTTCTGATCAAATAGCTGGTTACTCTGGTTCATGGTTGGGTTGTTTTTCTTCTCAGGCTACACCAAATAAGTTATTTATTCTCAAAGACACTCGCGTGTCATGCATAAGTTATTTATATCCGTGGAAAAGTTTGGACTGGATGACCACATATGTTTTTCTACATAGGGACTAAGTATTCTGTTGTTAGCTAATGAGCAAGTTTTTTATGCTACATTTTTATTTATTTTTTATAGTCCTAGAATTTAGTTTAGAGATTGTGAGATCTTTGTAGATACGCATCGTGATGATCTTGGACAAAAGATGTGTGCTTTCTTCTTCATCCTTCTTGTTTCTTTCTTTAAGATCACTAAAGATCAAGACTTTTGAGAGACTGAATATATATTTTAACGTTAATGGCCTTTTGTTTGCTTATTAGGATATATTCAAGAAGCTGATAGGCCAGATGCAGGATTCTACATTCAGTCCGGGACTGTCATAAGTGCAGAACGGTTTACCAACGCAACGTGGATCTAGCATTCCAACCAATAATTTAGCCCGAAGTTTGAAGTGTGTGCCGGAGTGAAAAAAAGAGTCAGATGTGATATTGTCTTGTAAATTAGAAGTTTTTGAAGAGGAAATTGAAAAAAAAAACTGAACAGTTTTTCCCTAGTGGTATTCATCAAAGAGTAGCAGAAAAAACATGTGATAATTGATCAAATCGTTCATTGGTTGTAGACAAGACAACTTCAAACTGGTCAGGGGTCCCCCACATCTCTTTCTGGCGTCTTTCAATAGTAATTTCCGCACACCAAATCTTTGTCTCTTGATGAAGCTTGTTAACACACACTTTCTCCTCCCATAAAATCACCATTTTCCCACCATGATTAGCAACTTTAGCATGGATGTAACCTGAATTCAAGGGAACCAATCCCTTCAAACCCTTCACCGTTCCCCACAAATTTTCCTCAGAGTCATACCAATCGATCAAACAGCTATACCAACGATACAGCACGTTGTCTATCACACAAAAAGATGAATCGAAACCAACCCTATCGATGAACGAGGGTCCTCTTCTCCATCTACCTCTATTCAGCTCATATGTATCACCTCTCTCAGCCTTCACGTAAACTTTTCCACCATACCCTATGCATTGGTACTTAGTACCTTTTTTGCATATTTCTTCGCTAGGACCCGGCACAAACTCCCAGTTACCAGTCTTTGTATCCAATACCTCCATCCAGCTGGTTTGGTCGTACTGGCTTCCTACTACATATATTTTTCCATCAAGAACGCAAACAAATGGGCTTTGACGTGGTACAAGCATGCTTGGGGCCTCACTCCATGTGTGAGAACGACAGTCCATGACCATGACGCTAGAAGACGCTATCTTATTTATTAAACCACCAATGACATATACATTGGTACCGACGAGTGCAACAGCCGGCCAGAACTCGGGGAAAGATTGATGGGGAGATGAAACTGGGACCAAAACTTTCCTCGGGCTATTTGGTATCCGGCAGAGAGTAAACCAACGTAGCGGCTTAGAATCATTATGGACCGATAAGCACACGTAGAGACAACTCTCGGTGCGGCCTAAGAGGGTTCGTGTTTGGTAAAGCTCGGAAGAGGTAAGGATAGAGCGGAATTTCTTGGAGACTAAGGATATAGTTGGGTAGTGTAATCTAGAGATACGAGCTAAACAATTCAATAGCAAATCATCAGGAAGCATCAGAATATTTAACGTCATCCTTCTTCTTTTAACCGGTGGCTCTTCTTCGATCAGTTTCGCCATCAAGCAACGGGTTTACACACTTTCTTGCTGTGATCACTTATTCTTTTTTCGACTGCTCTATCTAGTTCTCTACTCTTATTTGCTCCCAATGATTCTTTGTATTGACCTTGACAACCTTTTATAGCCAAGTCTTCTGCTCCTCTCTTTTCTTTTCCCTAACAGACTTTAACTTTTCTCGTTAATTTTTCCTTAATATGATTTAAATATCAGTTGCAATAAGTAAGTTTTCTATATATTTAAAATTTATGATAATTTTATAAATCAAATTTATCGATAAATTATCTTACCACATATATCTGAATATTATACAAAAGTAAAAATTAAAAAAGAAAACTCCCTTATAAATTGTGTGATATAGATATCTAATATTTGAGTTTGAACCAATTTTATTATATTACTTGGATATATAATATAAATTTATTTTGGTAGTTAAATATCAATTATTATGTATAATTTATTTGTGTACACAATTAACCAACAAAATAATATTAATTTCAAGACATTCTGAAATATAATATAAGAGAATTTTTAGACATTCTTAAAACATTGATATGT
Source organism: Raphanus sativus (assembly GCF_000801105.2). Classification (NCBI taxonomy): domain Eukaryota; kingdom Viridiplantae; phylum Streptophyta; class Magnoliopsida; order Brassicales; family Brassicaceae; genus Raphanus; species Raphanus sativus. The sequence goes on from NC_079512.1 coordinate 36,482,459, forward strand.
TTATTTACTTTTATATTAAATATTATATATCTATATATATATAAAGAAAATGTGTCTCTCTTCTCCTCTTGCCAGCTCAGAAAATAGAGAAAGGAGGAGCCAACAGCTGTTCTCTTTTACAAAACGCACCGTTCCATTTAATCTGTTCTTCTATTCACTCGGGCTATAGTTTTTGTTGGACTGTTTCTTCTCTTCGTGAGCCCATACCATAAGATATCAGCTTCACCTAGATGAAACGCTGCGTCTGTTCATCCTCGCATCTCGAGAGCCCGTGGCGATTAAGGTTTCGAGATTGCTCTTTCATCTTCTTCTTCATCTTCTTCTTCATGATACAAAATAATACCAGTTACAGAATAATCAACTAACAACCCTCCATTACCCCATCACCCCGATCTCTAATCAATGTGAGTCCCGATCTTCGAAGATGGTGGAGATTCGAATATAGAAAAGGTGAGCTTTTTTTTTCTTTTGCAGTTTTTGTTTCTCGATCTACTGCTACGAACTTTCAGCTTGGGGTTTGTGGTTTCAGTGTCAGAAGAAAGAACAAGCGCTCTTCGACGGTGTGTTTTCAGGTTTGAATTTCTCCAGATTTCAGTCTAAAAATTTCCTCAACATCTTTGGAAACCTGCTTTTGATCTTATATAGATCTCTAATTGTGTTTTAATGGTTTCTGATTTTTAATATTAACTTACCATGAAATCAAAACTTTCTCTTTATTCCTCCCATCTCAACTGCAGTCTCATGCTGAATTAATATATGACGCCTTTTGCATTTGTCTGGTCAGATTATGATTATGACGGCTCTTTGATCTAGCAGTTTCTCATAGACTCACGATTGCAACCTTTAAGATCTTTAAATGTTAATCCTTTTCAGTAGTAATCGCTGAGCTCATATCTATAAAAGTATTATAAGTGACCCTTCACAAGGAAAAGCCTGTGTCATGGCTACCACACTTCCATAATCGTATAGGTAAGTATCTAATCCATATCGAACTCACCCACACTTTCATAATCATATAGAAACTTTTCAGAAAATAAATGTTCAGCATTCCTTAACACTGTTTTTCTCTTCGCAGTGATGTTTCTGGGACGTTGAGTATGTTTGACTCACATGCTGTATCATTCCATAGCCACCTGGACGGATAGCATAAATCCCAAATAGTAGGAGGTACTCTGTCACGTATACTCCATGTTGTTTTACTGAGATCGACCCTAATACTTCTTGGAACACTTACAACACTACTGATTTGCAGGCGTCTGTTCCTGAATGCCACATCTAGGAGACAACTTTATTTCGACAAGGAGACTAATGCAGAGGAAAACTATTTTTACAAGTAAGTATTTGGTAGTTCTTTCATTTTTACGTCCAGAGTTGGTTTGTTCTATGAATTATCCACAACATACTCTGACGGGTTACTGTCCATCATTACAGGCTGGTCTCTTAAGACACTGGGAACACATCATCAGCTTCACTGCTGAGGGGCTATTCCAAGGTTGAGCCTGTGACCATAGGCTGAACTAAACGAGTTATTCCTCACTCCCAGCCCCAGGTTGTACAATGATCTTTAGTATGATTGTATTTTGAATTTTAAAAACTCTGTATGTGATTCTGTTAATGGAAAATGTAGAGGTTGAATTTGTCTGCACCAAGAAGGTCATTGGATTTAATATGGACAAAGGCTGGTGCTATGTCTCTTGCTTCATATGTACAATGAAGCTTCAGTGGACGGTCTCATCTTTTACTTGGCAACCTGCAGTAACACCAATGCAGTTGGTGTCCTTTGGTATGTTGGACCCTGCAACTACTTGATTTTTTTGTTACATTAGAACGAGGTCCCATAGACACATCAGCAACTAACATACATTTTAAATATTTTATTTTATGATCGTGTTTTAAGTAAAATAGCTGTCTCATCTATCTTGCTCTCTCATTTGACAAAGTATAGCAACATAAACAATTGCAGTGATTTGACAGAAAAAACAATTGCAGTGATTTTTATGTTATTTTCCATTACTTGCTCATGCCATCCATATACTTGCTTATACCAGTGATTTGATAATTTTATTTTACAGGCAACCACCACAATCAAGAGCACCATAAGAGAAATCTTACGCCAAATTGCGGACAATTCACCGGTACTTGGAAACCAACAGCTCTTCAGCTTACTACGAAACAAGATGTTGGACTCTTTTAAATTACCCTCCTACATGATACACCACCAACAACTTTTAAAGCTCAGGCACACAAGTTTTGGCTTCTCTGTTTTACAAGGAAAGAATCATAAGTGAAAGGTTTTTTTTTTTTTGGTTTGCAGTTTGTAATTATTGTAAGAAAGAAGGACATTTGATAATATTGGCATCGTTTCGCCGCTATTAACATGAGTCTCGGGGCTTTACGGTGTCCTTGGGAAAGTGAGTTGTTCACAGTCGGTCTTTTTGGTTGGTCCATGTTTGAATGCACAACGGTCGAGAATTTGGTGTGAACAGATTACTAACGCATAAAGTATATCAAGCTTGAGACGTCTATTACTTGAAGTAGGTTTTTCTAAAGTTTTTATTTTGCACATGAACTGTTTCTAAGTTGAATAATCTTTTTCGCTAAAGTCAAAAACTTTTTAATTATGGGTTGCTGCTATGTCGAACTTTAGTTTTAGTTTGTTTTCTTCCTACTTGAAAACTTGTATTAATCACTTTCTGGTGTGCCTAGGAATGTTGAATGTTTTGTTTCTTCTCCATTTGATTAAGATTAAGCTATCTTCAGAAGTTTTAAAGTATGACTTCTGGAGCACTTGATTGTTTTGTAGAGCATTAGTGACTACTCCCGAGTGTCCATCAACTTTCCGTTCCTAACGAATTTTTTTTGTGAATTATCTTTGCAATTAGAGGAAAATATGTATTATCGTGTTCTTTCACTTCAGTGGCTAAACTATGTCGATTCTTCCGTACAAATGGTTCCTCTAAACATATTCTCATTGCTCCGCACCTAAGACTGCTGGTAAAAGACGGGGACATTGTTGGAGTCCGGTGTTATCCTACTGCAAGGAAAAAAGGTGCATTGGCCATGTGTTGGTGGAGAGGCGATGACTTTCATGACAATTATTCAGCTGGAAGGTTTCACATAAGACTCTAAGAACTCCTTATCAATCCAACACTGATATTAGGAGTGATCCAATTTTCACTGTGTTACATAGGAAGTTCATGTGGTGTATGAGCTAATCTTAAATACACAGGTTAGTTGCTAATCAACTATTTTCATTCCTTATATATTTTTATCCTATAGAATTTCACAAAGTTACTCATATCCAAAATTCCCACTATTAGAATATGAAACTGACGTGTGTATCTTTTACAACGAACGTCCAACAGAAAAAGAGATAAACTTTTTTTAAGAAAACAACTTAAAAAATAATGATTCTCATAAATTATAGAAAAGTTCATTTAAGCTAAAAATATTAAAAAAACAAAAAATAAAACAAATTCCCGCGCGGAGCGCGGGCTTCCCCTAGTTATTTAATAAAGTTAGGGTTCCAGTCAAAATATATCTATAAATTCAGATAACTTGCAAAAAATTAATATATATATATATATATATATATATATATATATATATATGATTTCATTTGTCCTAGGGCTACAGATTCATATTCTATTTTTTTCATGCAAACTACAATAAAATATAATAGTATTTCATTATAACAATATAAATTAGCTATTTAAAATAAAATAATGCATATTAAAACATTAAGCAATATATTCCTTAGAATATCATTTTAAGTTTGCTTCAATCAGAATATTTATTATAATATAATACATAACTTTTTAAAGATATATTATAAGAATTATGCTCTAATCTTATTTTTTAGTTATTTGACTATTTATGCATGTACTAAGAATATAATAAGTGTTTTATTTATAGTAGATGAAATTAACATAATGACAAATATAGATGAAACTTAGTTCATTTGTATTATTTGTTTGAGAATTATGAAAATCTCAAAGTTTTGATCAATACACTCACATCCATATATATTTTTCTTTGAAAATGACTGAAAAACAATAATTAAATTAAGAACTCATAATATATAGTATGCACATATAATAAAATTTCCATTAATTAAAACTTCTTATAAATTAAAGGCTGTATATTAGATACATATCTTATAACAAATATGATTTTAAAGATTGGGTTGAACAAAATATTTAGTATTCTATCCCAATTTTTATTTTTGCTTATTTAAATAAAATTTTAAACAATGGTATAATATTATCAGAAAATCAATTTGTGAAAATTTTAGAATATAAAAATATAATGTATTTCATATTTGAGAATTGATTTTGTTGATTGAAGATTTATAAATTTATCAATTTTGCCAAGAATTACTACTAGTAGTTGCAATACGATTAGATTTCACATTATAGTAAAACAAAAACAGCACAAAACACATAACGACGACTTCATCAGTACTTTTAACTACCACAAATCCGTCGACAAAGAAAAAGAAACTACCATACCACAAATCCTAAACACTTATAAATAATAAGTTATGACCATGACTCTTTACAACTTTGTTCTCCTGAACGTTTTGAGATTTAGACCCTTCAAGATATGGAATGTCTCCGGTCCCGGGAAGACGAGCTCGACGACTTCCCAGGCGGACTCTGCGAGCTACCAGAAGAAACCTCAGAGCTCTTGTTACTTTCCCCTTTCCCAGGCCATATCTTCTCAAAGATCCTCCTCGACCTAGACGGCATCAGTTGCGGTCCACCGGCACCACCACCACTCCTCGTGCTCTTGCTTCCTCTGCTTTTCTTGCTCAGCCCCACCTTCTTCGTCTCCTCTTCGACAACCACTATACTCTCCTCCGCTTTCTTCACAGGAGGGATAGGCGAGTGCGAGGAAGCTGCAACAGAACCTACGGGGCTGTGGTTAGCTCTGAGCTGCTCAAAGTATAGAACTTGCACCACCACTCGTAACGGAAGCCTCTCGTTCTGCGCTGCGTGTGCTGATGCTTCGCTCGTCAGCTTCCTCACATCCATTAACCCGCAAAGCCTCTTCTTTTCAGATTTCGTTAGCTCAGGATGTTCCTACAAAACAAACAAATTTTCAGAATTTTTTTTTTTTCAGACGTAATCTCACGGGCCCCAACATATTGTGGTTTTGGGCCTGGGGTGATTACGGGCTTGGGCCATGCCATAAAAGGCTTACATACCTTCAAGAAAGTATCAATAGCTTTGTAGAGACCATCGTTAATAGGTCTAGCTGCTTCCGGGATCATCTCAGACAACTCAACAAAGCTAGAGAGCGTTAGGTCACGGTTACTTGCTAGATACGCATCGATCAATCTCCCTACGCTCAACAAAACACCGTTCCCTAACACAAACTCCTTGTATCTATCATCTTCCGAGACACCTTTCTCATCCCCCACGAACCGATCAACAATCCGATGAACCAACTCCACTTCATGTATCAACAGGTCTTTAACCGAGGCCTCGTGTAGCTTCAAGCTCACGTTTTCAACCAAATCTTCTATCACCGTCTCATCAGCTCCAACCAAGAACGAGACCTTAAGTAGCTTCAGCAAGAAGCTGCAAGTAGAGTAGCTCATCGCTCTGTTAACCCTCGGCAGCAATGAAACAACCGTCTCGACGAGATGTTTGTTTGAAGAAGCTTCTGAAACTGACTCTATAGATTCTGGTAACCACCTCGCAACATAGTACCTAAGAGCTTCACTAATCACACCACTGTTCATCCTTCCGCTTGACTTCACAGCGCTCATCACATTCTTGAACATATCAATCTCAAGCTCGCACACATCTTCCACCCACCAGTCTTTCGGAACCACGTTCTCGCGGTGATACTCGACTATCTTGTCCTGTCCAGATAGCTTCCTGTTGTGCGTGTAAGACCAAGTGATCGTCTCCGGGTTCGCCAGAATCTTGGTTGAGACAGAGTCGATGCATCTAGCAACGAGCTTCAGATCTTCAGACCATGGAAGAAGAGACTTAGTCGTCTGAAGCATGATGATGGAGTCTTTCCAGCTTCTGAATATCCCCGAGTTGAGGAACACCTCGATCTTATATATGAGGTTACCGCGGTCAGCGTCTTCGGTCATTTCGAGATACTCAGCTGCGCATCTCACAGAGGTTATGTTGCAAGCGTTGAGCGTAACCGTCATCCCGTAGCAGAACTTTGCACATATCTCGAACGCTTTGTGTCCTCCAGGGATGTCCGAGATAGTGATATCGTTGATGTTTTCCTCGCTTGCCTGAGAGACAAGTCTCTGCATCCTATTGCTCTTAGATAGCAGCGGGAACTGAAAAACGTAACATTGCAGCATACTTCATTACTATTATATAATTTAAGAATCAGTAAGCAATTACTTATGTTGTAAGCATTACAAAATTGTACCTTATGAAGGTAAAATGTAAACTCTCCGACATTGATAGTAACATCGCTGTCTAGATCCGAAACTGCGTACCTGTGGAGAGAGACCAAGAACATAATCAGTTATGAACTCTACAGAATGATTGTTCAAAAGCAACATTACAGATGTTATGTCACGTTCAAAACCATAAGCAAAGGCAGGTTTATCAACTTTTTTAAGTATCAACAAACTAACAAAGGTCCGAATCTTGTGGAACAACACAAAAGAAGCGACATTCTTTAGACTACTTTAGAATATACAGTTGTCAAGGCATGGAAAAGATGTACTAGCTTATATATACAGAAAGAAAGCATAGGTAAACAAAAGAAAAGAGAGAATCTTCACTTTCTGAATTTGTAGAAAACTCATAATCACCACCATTCCATTTTATGTTCTTACAAATAAGTAGGACCACAAAACAACACATAAACAAAGACAGGTCATATAATGGACCACTCCTGATACTCGTATACACCCTTTTTTTTAACAACACTCATATACACCATTTGTGTTACTTTTTCTGTAGTATTTCCTGCAAATTATGATGACTGAAACCAATCAAAATGATGATGATGATAAAACTAATCCTTATGTTCTCATCTCTAAAATCGAAACCAGAGAAGGTTTTACTGTTCATCCGCGGAGAAAAAAGGTACCAGTTTTTATATAATTCTTCTGGTGAAAACAACAGAAGCTAAGAGAGTTTGGACCGGGACATATGTTTGGGACATATGTTTCAATAAACCAGAAACCCTTCAAGAGCCAGACAAATTTTAAAAGAAAAAAAAACATGTGGAAAAATATGAATAGAAAAGAGAAGAGAACAGAACAGAACAAAAATTCAGACATAAGCATAGAGAACAAACAGTAAGGCTTCTATTTGACACTATCGATTTAAAAATAGAAGCCGGCAAAAAATATTAAAAATTAACTTACTTGTGGAATTTGTCATCAGATTCAAATGTATCAGGCTTAGACCCTAGTTTCATGAACTTCATCTTCCTTTGTATCCTTTTACCACACCTTTTTGTTTGACTCTAAAGCCGCTCACTCTCTCACCAGTCAGATCAAAACCAGAACCAAGAGTAAGAAGAAGATGAGCAAAATATAGAAAGAGAGAAGGGCAAATGCTATAGCTTTCTTTTTAACTTGAGCTTTGCTGGAAGAGGGAGAGACAGTAAATGGAAATGAATGTAAGAAGAGAGACAGGAGAAACCAAACCCATGTTTTGCCTCACTATCTTTCTGCAAGAAAACCCAACTCTTCCTCGGGCTACGGGACTTTTATGTTCTTTCTCCTTTTCTCAACTAACCATTTACAAACGCATTTATTGTCTCTCTGTGGTCACAGAGAAAAACCATAAAGTTTCAAAAAAAAATATTTTTTTATTTTATTTTTTTCCTCTCTGTCAGCTTTCCGGGAAAATAAAAGTTTCATAAAGAAAATCCCATCGTCATAATCACACACAGAGAAAAGCAACGAAATAAATGGCGTAAGATAGAGAGAGAGAGAGAGAGAGAGAGAGAGAGAGAGAGAGAGAGAGAGAGAGGGGCTTTTGTGTAGAGAGAGAGAGGGAGTTAATAATAAGGAGGAAGAGGAGAGAGAGATTAAGTCAGTCGCCGCCAATGCTTTTAAAGCAGAGATGATCCGCTGGAGATCTTCTCGTTCTCTTCTTCTATTCTTCTTGGCTCAAATCTCAATGAAAGTTTTCTTTATTTTCTTTTCTTCTGATTTTTGTCTTCCTACGCGTTGAGCTCGGGAAGGGAAGAGGAATGATGATGATTTATTTTCGTTCTGACGCAGTTGTCTCTCTTACAATCCTACTCTCTGTTAAAAGTATTTTTTTTTAGATTTAAAAAGGCAATAAAAAGAGAGTGGGAATCTAGCTGCAAATATTCTACATTAGCCAGCTAAGTTGTTTTTTGAATGTTTGATTAACAACTGGTTTATAGGGGTATATATCATCATTTATCTCATTTTTTAATCACTTCAATTTGTTCATTTCTCACGTCTTTTATGTTTATTCGCATTTAGACAACGGAAAAAGGTTTAGTGTGATTTTTCTTTTGAAAAGGGAGAGTAAACATCAATTGATAGAAATGTGCTTTTTGAAGGACATTTTGACTGTCTGTCTCACATAAACTGAATCAGACACAACGGTGCTGAGATCGTATCTCAAAACATTGACTGTCTGTCCCAAGCTTCTTCTCTGCGCATTAGAAGGAGACCGTGTTCTCGTCTATGTGTCAATCGTGAGCTTAGACCCTTTCGACGATAGATCAAATCTTTCACTTATGCCATCCTTTTCATAAGTACTATACTACTATAGAGTCCGTCCAAACGGAACCCGCTTGCCTTGAGAGTGACACTTTTGACTTTTTGCATTACGTTATATTCTAGATGCTCACGAAGTTAGTCAGACTTGCATTTCCTAACACTATTGACTTTCCATGCAAAACAATTAAATTAAGCTAACCTGATTAGTACACAAATGTTTTCTTCATAACTATGACCGACTCCTTCTAGATCTGAAACTACAATAGACCATCTTCTCAAAAGTCAATAACTGTAACCAAATATAAAAATCACTAAGAGGAATCACACACACTCATATAAAAATTTAACTCGGCTTGACACAGAATAAAATAAATAGTAGTCTTACATAACAACTCATGCACTAAGCCACTCACCAAGTGCAGGCAAAAACCTGATCCAACCAACTCCGATAATTTAATTTTCTCAATGTATTGAATATGGAGATAACTTTTTCAACATTAAAACAAGAAACAAAACTTATAAACTCAGCTGTGTAAGTTAAGCTTAAAATTAAATTTACACGATATTTTTAAATTGTTCAGATGACTGACAATTATTTTAATTTTCTAGAAAGTAAATATACTGCTTTGATAGGGTAATTTCCTCTGAAAGGAAGCTTCATTTACATTTTCGCATCGTGTAAAGTTTCTCCTTTTTATCGTCACCATATATTTTTCTATTGATACTTTTCATACCCATGGGTATATCGTGTCTCATAAATAAAGCTCAAAAACGAATAATCTAACTTAGTGTTCACAACTAGCTACTGCATTGTCGGACATAATAATGTAAAGATTGTTACAAATTCATATGATCACGGGGTTTTCCATGTACATAATCCTTTTTTGGTTTTTGCAAATTGACAAATCAGGAATCATGTATGTGAAATTGTTTTTTTCTGCTTAATGTGGTCTATTACTCGACAGTTTTCTCAAGACGTACGATTACAATAATGGCATAGTTAAGATCTAAAATGGACCCGGTTTGGTTTAAATGTATTAATGTAATTTGGTGGGGTCTGCATGTCAATTTTCTTTACGTGCCGTAGCTGTGTTCCACGTGATCAATAGCTCGATTATATATGAACGTAAAACACGTATCGTAAGAGTCGTAACGTAGTTATGGAGATGTATGTATATGGTCCCAAAGCTAAGTCGACTACGTAGTAAATGAAGGTTGACACGCAGCGCCTGTTCGATCTAGATAGTGGCTTGATTATGTCAATATGTTGATTTGTCTGCGTCTTCACTATAGGGATAAACACGTATATTTGACTTAGTTATCCGTTTCTTTGATGCCGGTCATATAACTCTTTATATGCTCTTCAAAGCTCAAACAGAAAAAAAAACTCATTATATAATATGCTCCGTTATCTCCGTTCCGTTCAGTGTTCAAAGTCTCTGAGTTGGATAATGTATAAGAGAATAAATATTTACTTCCGAGCACAAACACCAACTAATGAACAGTTTGTTTTTTCACTATCCGTCATGTTCTTTTTTTTTTGCTAAATGACTATTCGTCAATCGTCATGTTACCTTTTGTTATTTCGAAATATCCGACTTCAGAAAAATATGCTTCAGAAGACTTCAAATTATAGTCTCAGCCTCAAAGACTCGAGTCTTGGAACTTATTTATCCTAAATACATTAATTTTTTTTTGTTTCTTAATATTAATCATGTTACTTTACACTTCCTGCTAGTTTTCAATTAAAAGTTAAATTTACGTATATGGACAAATTTTCTAACCTAAAACATAGACGAAAACTATAACCACTTAGTTGGAAATTTTGAGTAGGACTTTTTCGCTTTGGTCATCTTGACCCCTTTAAACTTGAGCTCCAAGTACGCAACCACCGTAGAGCATAAGTATATACGTTAGTGCTCACTGCTCATAATACGTACGGAACTTTTTTCCCACAAGGCCATAGCCAATTACGACGATTGCTGATCAAACTGTATTTTTACCAAAAAGTTCCGGAACTTCGACGACCCCTATCTTCGAATATAGAACCACTTAATTGTTTCTCTCACACGAAGAAATTCATGTTTAGAAAATCCTTTAGCAAAAAAAAAGAAATTCATGTTTTTTTTTTTGATTAAATTTTATATTGATTAATCAAAGAATTGATGGCCATTTACAAAGGGAATTAAGTGAATCTAAAACGAAAAAGACTCTAGGCTAGTGGTATTGCAACCCAAAAATAAAAACCCCCATCATCTTGTGTAAACTTCAAACCATCTTCTAAGACCATCTTCAATGTATTTCCTTATTTTTTCTTCTATAATAGAAAACTCTATAATAGAGATGTGTTTTTTTCCAATGTATTTCTCTATTTCTTCCTCTAAAAAAGAATATTCTTAAAAGATTCTTTTATTATTTTACAACTAAGACTTTTTATTTATAAATGTTAAAAATTCACTCAATCATGTAATCTTTTTTAATTTTCATAAAATTGTAATATTATCTAAACTAAATTTTTTATTACAAAAACTATCATATATAATAAAATAAAATAAAGTAGACTTTACCTAACCATAGTACTATATTTTCACATAAATAATTTTTAATGCATTTCAAAGTGAGAAATAAATATTGATTAATATTTAGGTTGAACTTAAAGATTTTTATTAGTATGTTAAAGATATGTAAAAATTTTAATAGTTAAATTTTAATTTCAGTTTCAGTTAAATAAAACGTTAAATTTCATTTGTTAATTTTTTTCAATTTTGAATAAATTAATAGTATTTTTATTTATGATTATTTATAATTGTGAAAATTTAAAAATTATTATGTAAACTAAAACTGGGTTATTATATGTAAAATAACTATATTTATCTATAAATATGTATTTTAATTATAATCATAAAAAGTTAAAGGACCATTTTGCAAATAAAAAGTATGCCTCTATTATAGAGGAATGCTATTTTTCCCCCTAAGAACATCTCCAATGTACACCTCTATACTTTCCTCTAAAATAGAGATCTCTATTATAGAGGTGGATTTGCTCCAATGTATACCTCTATAATAGAGTTTCTCTATTTTAGAGGAAAATATAGAGGAATTCTACTATATTTAAAGATGGAAATAACATATCTCTATATTTTCCTCTATAAATAGAGGAACTCTATTATAGAGGCATACATTGGACCAAATCCACCTCTATAATAGAGTTTTTTTATTTTAGAGAAAAATATAAAGATTAAAATAGAGGTGGGTTGGAGATGGTCTAAATATAGAGATGAAAATAGCAAATCTTTATTTTAGAGGAAAAAATAGAGATGGGTTGGAATAGATTTGGAGATGCTCTAAGCAAACCTACTAGCTTGTGATTCCCAACATACTTTAGAGACGAGATCCTATTGCGAATGGCTTTATTATAGAATATAGAGATAAATATAGCATAGGGTTGGAGATGCTCTAAGCAAACCTGCTAGCTTGTGATTCCCAACATACTTTAGAGACGAGATCCTATTGCGAATGGCTTTATCAATCTGCCCAATCAGAGTATGCGTAGATCGACATGGCCCTTGGTGCCGACGTGAATTGTGTTCCCTCCAAATGAGATACACTGAAGAGTGGAAGACCATTTTCAGAAGAACAATATCCAACTTAGGTCGATTCGGTCTCAGGAGAGAGGCAACCGTAATCGTCCAGTCAGGATTAGCAGAAGCTCCCAAAAGATTTGCTGTGAGAGTAGTCCAGATAGTGTAAGTGACAAGGCAAACAAAAAATAAATGGCCTCTACTTTCATCCCTTTCTCCACAGAAAACACAGCCTTGCGTAAGTCCCCAGCTCTGCATATGTACTCCCGTAGATAGTCTATCTCGAATCGCCAACCATACAATGAAAGCTTGGCGAGGAACTCCTTGAAGAAATCAGACCAAGTGATGCCAGGAAACCTCATGACCCCTGATTCTTATCTGATCCCAGGTTCTAGCAGAAGAGAACTGATCTTTATATATACCATCATCATGCTTCCACATAACCACATCCCTGCCCAAAGACTCATCTGGCGTCGAGCATTTTCAATTCTGTCATACGTATCCGGAAAAACTCTTCTACCTCGACTTCTCATTTGCTAAACTCCACTTTCACAAACATCAGCAACAAGTGCGTGACGAGGAACCCCAAGATAACGAGGCCCTAACTCTCATGTTTCATCAATCAGTCTTCCTGTTCCTAACCAGTCATCAGTCCAGAAATAATTTGATTCACCATTCTGTATTTCTGTTCGCAAGAAAGAAGCAGCCAGAGGTCGTAACTTAAGTAGTTTATGTAAAGTAGAATAGAATAAATATATTATTGTGTTGTGATCAATATGAGAATATTAGATCCATATATATAGTGCTAACATTAACATAATGTTGATACTAGATAATGTTAACTTTCCTAAACACGTAATGGAAATATGCTAAGAATATATTGAGGTTGACTTGCTCTTCAAGTCTTTCCTTTTAGTCTTCAGGGTCTTCATGGGTTTCACGGGCTTTACAATCTTGGTCCGTAAGATACACATCTTCCGGCCCGACATATCTCTAATACTCCCCCGCACGACAAACGTGGGATGCAACACGCAAATCTGCAATCACAAAGCAGACCACGTATGTCGTGGACACTATGTCGAGGAAAACAAATCAGTAGATTCCTTCGGGAATAAACTTCAACTTAGACAAGGAGGGATGAAAACTTCAGTTCTTCTTTGGTCTTGACAATGGGAATACATCTCGTGGGCGCAACTGCAGCTCCAGAAACAATCGTCCTTAACTTGGACAGTCTATAAACCAGACTAAAAACTGACCTAAGAATTTAAGCGTTCAACTAGAACTCTTCCGTAATGGTTAAACTATAACCGCCAATATTCCAAACTATGGAACAACAAACATCTTAAGAAATTCTAAGCCATAAAAAATCTTAGATAAAGAATAACCCAAGTGAAACCCACGTAAACCTTAATCCAACTAAAAGACGATAATTCTTGTGCACTCACAAAACTTAAACCAATAAAAAAGTCCCTTTGACTTAGATAACGTACCAAAACCCTAATAATATTAAGAAGTAACAAATCACGTGGACTTAAAAAAACCAACTAAATGTGAATCAACATCGTCATCTGGATCATCTTCACCGTCTTCATCGTCAACACCACTGACTACCATCAAAGCTTTAAAGCAGAAGTTTTAATTTCGATCCCAAAGAATCGTCTGCTCTGATACCATGTAAAGTAGAATATAATAAATATATTATTGTATTGTGATCAATATGAGAATACAAGATCCATATATATAGTGCTAACATTAACATAATGTTGATACTAGATAATGTTAACTTTCCTAAACACGTAATGGAAATATGCTAAGAATATATTAAGGTTGACTTGCTCTTCAAGTCTTTCCTTTTAGTTTTCAGAGTCTTCATGGGTTTCACGGGCTTCACAATCTTGGTCCGTAAGATACACATCTCCCGGCCCGACATATCTCTAATAGTTTACGCAAATTCATGTTTTTATGTGATCAATGTTAATGCCAGTTCTGAAAAATTGTCAAATAAAAAAATTTACGTTATTTTTTCTTCTGATTTGTCAATTTTTTTTATTTTAAGTGCTAATAATTATTTTTAGATCTTTAGGACATTCTCCAATTTCAATCCATTTTTACTCTAAAAAAGTAAAAAAAAAAGTATGGAGTAAAAGATATTTCCTTTATATTTCATTTCTCATCTCTTAGTAGAGTTTACTCTATAAATAAAATAATATATTTTTTATTTGTTTATTACTATATTATAACATGAGAAATAAAATAGGATTAGAGTATTTTTACTATATATTTTATTTTATCCCATTTTAAAACAAAATAAAGTCAGATGATTTTACAATGGAGGTGCCCTTGGTTAATCGTGTAACTTATCAAGTTTTATAAGCATGGTTGATTTTTTTTTAATTATCAAGAGTATCTTCAAAAAACACTATGTATAATTTTAAATATGAAATTTTGTTCTCTTTGAATTTCAAAACTTCAAATTTGAAATTTTGAATAGTGAAACTTCAAATATAGAGTGTCACTACTTCAAATTTGAAGTTTCATCTTTTTCATTGCATTTTGGTCTTTATATTTACATATTATATTTATAATTTTTAAATATTTTATCATTTAATTTTTTTAATCCTTCAAAATTTTATAACGCACAAATATTTCAAATTTGCTTTTATAATTTTGATTTCTACAAATAAAATTAAATAAAAACTTTAAAATAAGTCTTTTTCAAATTAGGTTTAGATAACAACAATATTAAAAAAGAAACTTAACAAATGTAGTAATTTATAGAACAATGTAGTAATTTACTTGTAATTTAATATTTAATTATGTATTTATATGTAAAATTATACATTTTATTTTATCATTTTGTTAATTAATATTTATATAATATTTTTATATATGTGCTATTTATTTATTAAGTTTTATGAATTTAAGTATCATAAATATAAAGACCATAACATAAAATATAAATTCTTTTGAAATTAAGTTTGAAGTTTTGCTTTTGGAGAATACTAACTTAAAATTTCAAATATGAAGTTTTTCAAATTTGAAAATAGAGTGTCTTTTTGGAGCATTTCCAAAAGCATTCTCTATTTTGAAAATTTCCAAACTATATTTGAAGTTTTAAAGTGTTATTCTCCAAAAGTAAAACTTCAAAACTAAATTCAAAATATTTGTGTTTTACAATATGGTTTTTATATTTGTCACAACTAATATAAATTCATAAAAATTTTATAAATAACTAACACTTATAAAAATATTACATAAATATTAATTAATAAAAACTTACGTTAAAATATAAAACTAGAAATATAAATACATAATTAAATATTAAATTAAAAGCAAAATACTACATTATTCCACAACAACAACAACCAAGAACATTTGTAATATTTAAATTTCTATAATAATTATGTCATCATGTACCTTCTTAAAAGGTTTTTTTATTAAGTTTGTTTTATAATATTCTAATTGTGTAATTTTACTTTTAAATAATATAAAGCTTGTTTTAAAATTTCTATTTAATTTTATGTGTAAAACTTAAATTTAAAGAAACTAATATGAAATCTATGAGATTATAATTTTTTTAAAAGATTAAAATGAGAAATGAGAAAATATTTAAGAATCATAAATAGAATGTGTAGTTGTAAGGACTAAAATGTAAAAAAATGATGAAATTTCAAATTTGAAGTTTTGAAGAGTGAAACTTAACACCCTGTAATTTAAGTTCTGAAATTTCTTTTTGAAAAAAAAGAAGTTTTATATTTAAAATGTCATTTGGAGATGCTCTAAATATGGTTGGTTATACACTCAAAATTGTTAGGAACTTGACTCATTCTCTCTACATTAGGAAAAAGTTTTATGTACGAAGGAGGATTATCACACTAAAAACGGAATTTTCAAGTTTTTGTAATCAATTTTTCATTGGCAAGTTAATGGTATTTTTTACATTTCTAGCTGAAAAATATGAAATGATTATTACAAAAGAAAAATACTGTCCATGTCATCCTTGTAGCCAAAAGAGTTGCACGTACAGACGTTATCATATGGGGTATAAGAGGGTGTATTATTAGAAGTGTCACTGGATGAAATAATTATATATAGATGCATAGGTAAGATGTTGAGAGCACAGAAGGAAAAGCAATGGCATGTGGTTCATGAGAAGACTAGACGTAGCTTCCATTATTACGGAAGCATTATATTTATACAGTGTTCTACCTTTTACATTATATACACTGCGTCCATATTAAATGCACTCCCCATATTGTTATTATTCGCTCAGTTCCCATGAGTTCAATTTATCTTCGTTGCAAACTTCTTTATTATCGAACATTGTACAAAAACGGCAGAATATGAACATAAATACACTCAAAAGTGGTTTTGAATCTCATGTATATGCGAGAGTTAGAACGAAACAATGCTTATAATTGATGTGGTTTAGTAGACGAGTTGTTCATTTCTGTTAGTTATTTTATACTTGGGTAGTATACAAGCTGTTGTTTTAAAAAGTGCATGAATACTTATTAAATAAATGTAAATTATTTAATGTGAGAACATGAATACTAATTAAATACAGTATAAATGTTATAAATAAAAGTCAACAAAATGATATACAAATCTTCAGTTC
Source organism: Raphanus sativus (assembly GCF_000801105.2). Classification (NCBI taxonomy): domain Eukaryota; kingdom Viridiplantae; phylum Streptophyta; class Magnoliopsida; order Brassicales; family Brassicaceae; genus Raphanus; species Raphanus sativus. Next base: position 36,499,359 of record NC_079512.1, read on the forward strand.
AAAAAAAAATGTGCTGTTATTATTCGTGTCTTTTTAGCGAAACCGCATGATCATTTATAGTTTCAATAATAACTTAATGGCTATTATCAAGTTTTTTTTTCGCTATTATCAAGTTAAATATCGACAATAAAAAAGATTCTAAAAATTGATGGTTCAATCTACACGGGATATTATGTCGGTGTTGCAGCAAGCCAATAATATGATAAGCATGTACCGGTAGACTGTGGTATTAGTGTGTGTTTACGTTACGATAAATGAAATATTTCATGGCATATATGCAAACGATTAGTCTTGGTGAATGATTTTGACGATTATGACCTATGAGGAAACCTCACATTCAATTGAACCGTGAAGAATATATCCAAACAAGAAAACCCAAAACTTGTAATTCTGAGATGACAATGATTATACGCCATGAGATTAATAGTAAATGTTTAGTGTTGGAAAATAATAATTACAAGGTTAATTTAAGGCAGGCGTGAGCCTAAGGCATCATAAACAAATGATGGTGAACACTGACTATATGGGGTCCAAACCTCCATAATTGCACCCTTGTGCTTCTTCTCTTTTTTTTGTTTCTCCTTTCTTCATAAATTTTTATATAGTTTCCGGTTTTTACCTCTCTTTCTTTTCGGTTGAGTAAACATTGTTTTCGTTAGCAAGTTGCAAAACTTATTTGAATTATTTGGAATGTAAAAGTAGCTTCTAAAAATAAGTTCGGTCAGTGAAAAAGAGGAATGATTTTGGTCGTTTTCAGGCCTCTTTACCTTGTTGTTTGCTTCTCGAGTCGCGATACACAAAAAAAAATGATAGAAGACTCCAAAGAAATGAACTATAGACTAGTTTGGATGTTTTGTGATAGTAGTGTGAGTTTGGTGATAGTAACCAGTAAGCAACATGTGCCGGATGAAATTTTTTATATGGGTCCACAAAAGCCAAATATCCAAATTCAAATAGCAGAAAATAATGCATTTCTTTTTCATTTTTTTGGTGGTCAATTTTTTTTTAACTGAAAATGATTAAACCCGGATCTATTAAAGACACAGACCTAACCTATGCGTAAAAGGTAAAACCCACGGATAGACGCTTTCTCAGATATTCAAATGGACACTAAAACATGAACTCATATCCGTGTGGTGAACAGATGTATCGTGAGGTAGTTTCATCCGGAAAGGTTTAACTCGCTACCTGAATATAGCCAAGAGCCTGGTTACTATTAGACCACGATGATCCGTTCTCGGTGGTCAAGATATTGCATGTAATCCAATGTTTTTTTGGTGTAATGTAACTATGAAACTAATAGCTACAAATTTACGAATGATAGATTTCAATCCAACGTTCATGACGCTACATGCTAAACATACCCAAATCTCTTGCTTACGTTAATCATGGCTTATGAATCTTACGTATGAATATTTTTCTCTTATAAAAGTTCAGTTTAGATCTCTAAACAAAGTATAGTGATATGATTATGCTGCAAAGTTTTTTTTTAAATCACGTTAAGTGGAACCGTTTACAAAATCAAACGATGGACAACTTATTTTGACGAGGAAAATGATGATTAATAACTAAAATGAATGCAGTTGGTGAAGAGAAAGAAGAGATTGTCGTCCAGGTTTTATGCTCATAAAGCAACACATGAGTGTTTCTACCTAACCCCCTATTTCTATACACTTGCTTTTTTGGGCCATAAGTGGCCTCACCTAATTTTTCCATATTCTAACGTTCCGATCTTAATTTATGCTAATCCCCGTGTCCTTTTAGAAATCATGCGAATAGCAAATAATCGCATAGATTCAACTTGTTATAATCTTGTAGTTGACTAATAAAATCATCATATAAGTACATTTTGATAGTAAAAGTTAGTGGAAATTCGATGAAAATAATTTATTAGGTGAGCACTAGTTTATCTCATAAATTTGTCTTTGGGCTGACAGACTGACAGTAATCAAAGACGCCCACGGTTTAAAGCCGATTCATTCTTTCTTCATCATGACAACCAAACAATAAAAAAAAAACTAATAAACTCGAAATATTTCAAACTGTGTTCTCTTTTAGAGAGTTCAATGTGAGCGCCATATTACAGTCAACGTAATCAAAATCAAACTGAATGATGGAAGAAAAAAAAATTGGAGTCCCTGAAAGCCCATGCATGATGATGTTTCTTTGTTAACATTTAGGACAAGGTCCGAAAACTACACAACTCAAGTCCATAATGTGACCCTATCCCAAGACTGCGAAAACGTGATACTTTTAAAACAGCTACAAATCGTAAAACATGTCCCCCTCCGCTTACTAAACTTGAATTAGCACTGAAGTATTATAGCTACATTACACAACCTCTGTTCAATTCCCCGGCATTTAATTTATTATATATCTCTTTAGACGATACTTTATAGGATAGTTTTCTATTAAACCTGTTTTGTTATTACATAACAAGAAAAACAAAAAAGTTCTGAGCATTCAGCAGAAGCAAAAACAAAAAGACAAATACAAAACAAACAAAAAAGAAGATAAACCCATTTTCTCTGAGGGTTTTTATTTTCTTGGATGTGTATCTTCCGGTTTAGCCGTCCCTGTGGCCGCTTTAGCTACATCAGTGGCACTAGCCTCCGGCTTTTTCTTAGCATACATAACAGTGTACATGATTGCACCGGAGATAGCTAAACCGGCGATAGCCATGGTGGTGTAGCTGTATGGTAAGTTACGCCTTTGGTGCAGAACACCACCGGGATTACTCCCTGGGGGCCTCTTCGATGATTCAACCCCTGCGGCTTTCACTCCCTCTAGACTCATCTTCGTCGTATCCGCTGTTTTCCTCCAGTCATTTTCTCCAGCCATTTTGTATCTTCTTCAAATATGAGCTTGGGACTATTCTAAACCAAATGAAGTAACGATGTTGCTCAAGTAAATGGATTATGGAGATAGTAAGAGTCACGAAGACACGTAGTGTAGTTGAGTTTGATAATGTGTCTCAATAAGCGACACCTAACTGATTCTGTTTGTCTTCTGTAATAAACGTATTAGGCAGGTGTCATGCCCCAAACAAATCATAGATTCATGTGCAATATATATACTTTACTCGTTTAATATTGAAGTTTTTCTTGGGTCTTCTGCGTATCGTGGGCTTAGGGAAGATACGTCTTTGATTAATTTTTTTCAACGACTAGACCCAACAATACAGAAGCCCAGTTCAACTAGCAAACAAAAGAAAGTAAAAAGCAGACACACAGCTAGCTTGACCAGACCAGTCTTCCTAGGAGACTGTGTAATCAGTAATTATCAGATTCCAGGTCTTGTCTCATACCTAGCCGTTACGCGACCTTCATCATCTATCCAACGGCTACATCAACATTTATCATCTTTCCTTTTAATTTCCATTAACTTCAACGGCTAGTTCTCAAGTCTCTCACTAGATCTATAAAAACCACACAAGGTCCTCACAAACTATTCATCTCCAATTCATTTTAAAACACACACTTAACAGTTTTGTGGTGCTAAATTCAGTAGAGAAGTATTTGTAACCTATGGCTTCTTCTTCTCCTCTAGTCACCATCTTCCTCTTCATCTCCTTATTCTCCTTCTTGTCTGTAAATGCAAATGAGGTAACCGTCGGTGGAAAATCCGGTGTCTGGAAGATCCCTCCTTCCTCTTTCGACGAATGGGCTCAAAAGGCTCGCTTCAAAGTCGGAGACTTTCTAGGTATACCTTCAACTTCTCATCACTATCTCTAACCGTTACAAAACCCATAAGCCCATTTTCATCGATTTACTTGTTTTTTTTTGTAATCTTCGATGCTACCCTGTTTCTAACATTGTCACATGTTTACACCAGTTTTCAGCTATGAAGCGGGTAAAGACTCGGTTCTGCAAGTGACAAGAGAGGCTTACGAGAAATGCAACACCACGAGCCCGATAGCCAGCTACACCGATGGGAACACCAAGGTGAAGCTAGAACAACACGGTCCGGTCTACTTCATAAGCGGAACAGAGGGTCACTGTCAAAAGGGTCAGAAGCTACGCGTTGTGGTAGTCACTCCTCGTAGCTCTGCTTTCTCTCCGGCTCCTTCTCCATCTGACGGTCCCGCCGTTGCTCCTGCTCCTACTAGTGGCGCTGCTAAGCTCACGGGCATCTTCAGTGTTGTGGGCCTTGTTCTTGGATTCTGGGCCTTGGGCTGAGAAGCTTTTTTTTTTTACTTTTATTTAGTCCTGAATTCTATTCTTTTTTTTTTTTGGAACATGTAACAGAGATCTGTGTTCTGTTCTCCCTAGTCCCTAGTCTTGTTGTTACCAATTCAGTACTCAAGATTTTATTAAATTATTATTTAGCAGTCACTATTCACTATTCAGTATTTACAAGATTAAGTTAAAACTACTATTCGCTATTGCATTTGTTTCTGGATATTATAGTCTATAACAGTTTAACCAAAGTGATGCAATAATTTAAGGCGAAGAAGAAAAATTAAAAATGTTTTTTTACCAGTCCAAAATTAATTCACAGTTGCAAAGAAATCAAACCCATTTAAGCAAAAAAAAGAAAGAAAAAGAAATCAAACTCATGTAAAATTAAAGAAAGTAGCAAACCCAAAGAAAGTAACAGGCTTCAAGGTAACTAAATGAGCTATATCTTTAATTGGGCCTAAAGAAAATAACAGGCTAATAATATATATGAGCGACTATTGGGCCTCAAGATATTTTTGGTGGGAGGAATAAAGCGAGCCACTGGGATTTTATCCTTTAGACTAAGTTTTTCTTTAGTTCGCAAATTCTCCGTTTCACCGGAATCAGCAGCTCCGTAGTGTTGTGGTCTGGTGAAAAGGAGACGTATCCAAAAAAATCTCCATGACTATTATTCATTCTGTGTTTGTCATCGTGTTTTGTTAGTCATAGCTTGTCCACTTTGAAATGTGATATTGCTCAGATGGCAGCTTTACTCTGCTCCACGACCACGAGTCTGTGCGGCGATATAACGGTCAGTGACACTTTCCTTGTCAGTAACATCAAAGACAAACATTCTCGGAAACGCACTAGTTTGGTTAATCTCGGATTATCAAAGTTGCACACTTTTAAAGCTCGGCTCTGTGTTTCATCACCGCAAGAAACAGAGGGAATGTAACCTAGTAGGTAGTCTCTATGAAAGGCTCTGACTTTTTGGTTTCTATGATAAACAACAACAACAACAACAAGAGGACATTGAAATCTTCAGGTGAAGAAGAAGAAGAAGAAGAAGAAGAAGAAGTCACCAAGGTTACAGACTCCGCCTTCTCGTATTTCAAAGAGGTAGCCGAGAGTTCGAGACTAGCTCACACCACCGAGAGTTGCAACCACATCCTCGGATCGACGGGAGAATCGAGGAGATGGGTTACGTGTTCGATTTGATGCAGAAGAGAATCATAAAGAGGGATGCCACTACTTTCTTGACCGTGTTCAAGGCGGGTTGAGGCAAGCGCCTTATGCGCTGAGGAAGATGAGAGAGTCTGGTCTTTTCGCGTTGAATGCGTATTCATTCGTACAACGGGTTGATTCATCTTCTGGTCAAGTCTAGGTTCTGCACAGAGGCGATGGAGGTTTATAGAAGCATGGTATCTGATGGTTTTAGGCCTAGCTTGCAGACTTACTCTTCGCTTATGGTAGGGTTAGGGAAGAGAAGAGAGATTGATGCTGTGATGGGTTTGCTTAAAGAGATGGAGGCGTTGGGGTTAAAGCCTAATGTCTACACGTTTACTATATGTATCCGTGTGCTTGGTAGAGCGGGGAGGATTAATGAAGCGTATGATATACTTACTGAAGAGGATGGATGATGAAGGATGTGGACCTGACGTGGTTACCTACTTCTTATTGATGCTCTTTGCACCGCTGGTAAGCTGGATTGTGCTAAGGAGGTTTTCGCAAAGATGAAGACAGGGAGACACAAACCTGACCGTGTGACTTATATCACTTTGCTTGATAGGTTTAGTGATAGCAGAGATTTGGACTCAGTGAGGCTGTTTTGGAGCGAGATGGAGAAGGATGGTCATGTACCTGACGTTGTGACTTTCACCATTCTTGTGGATGCTCTGTGCAAAGCTGGGAGCTTCGGTGAAGCGTTTGATACTTTAGATGTGATGAGGGAGCAAGGCGTTTCGCCCAACTTACATACGTACAACACGTTGATCTGTGGTCTACTGAGAGTTCACAGGTTAGACGATGATGCGCTTGAGCTTTTTGGTAGTATGGAGTCTTTGGGTTGTGGTGTTAAGCCTACTGCCTATACGTACATTGTCTTCATTGATTACTACGGAAAGACAGGAGATTCCGTCAGCGCTCTCGAGACTTTTGAGAAGATGAAGAGCAGAGGAATAGCTCCGAACATCGTAGCGTGTAACGCGTCTCTCTACAGTTTAGCTAAAGCAGGAAGAGACCAAGAAGCAAAGCAGATCTTCTACGGATTGAAAAACATCGGGCTTGCACCTGACTCGGTGACCTATAACATGATGATGAAGTGCTATAGCAAAGTTGGGGAGATAGACGAAGCCATCAAGCTGCTTTCCGAGATGATTGAGAACGGTTGCGAGCCTGATGTGATCGTTGTTAACTCTCTGATCAACACGCTTTACAAAGCGGATAGAGTAGACGAAGCGTGGGAGATGTTTACGAGAATGAAGAAGGAGATGAAGCTCAAGCCAACGGTTGTGACTTACAACACGTTGCTCTCAGGTTTAGGCAAAAACGGAAAAATTCAAGAAGCGATAGAACTGTTCGAGGGGATGGAGGAAAAAGGCTGTCCACCTAATACGGTGACGTTCAACACTCTCTTGGACTGTCTTTGCAAAAACGACGAGGTGATGCTGGCCTTGAAGATGTTCTTCAAGATGAGTTGTGTCCCTGACGTTTGTACTTACAATACTATCATCAATGGTTTGATAAAGAACGGTCTAGTCAAAGAGGCAATGTGTTTCTTCCACCAGATGAAGAAACTGGTGCCTCCTGATTTTGTCACCCTCTGCACTCTTCTTCCAGGTGTTGTCAAGGCTGGTTTGATCGAAGATGCTTACAAAATCATCACCAGCTTTCTCCGCAGCTGTGCAGACCACCCGGTTAATCTCTTCTGGGAGGACTTGATGGGATCCGTCTTGGCTGAAGGTGGAATAGAGAAGGCCGTTTTGTTTTCTGAGAGATTGGTTGTTGATGGAGTTTGTAGAGATGGTGAATCGATCCTGGTGCCGATGATCAGATACTCTTTAAAACATGGTGATAATCCCTTAGGTGCTAGAACGTTATTTGAGAGATTCACAAAAGATCTTGGTGTTCAACCAAAGGTTCCGGTTTATAATCTGCTCATCGGTGGGCTTCTTGAAGCTGATATGGTTGAAGCAGCAGAGGAGCTGTTCCTGGAGATGAAGAGCACTTGCATTCCTGATGTTGCTACCTACAACTTCTTGCTTGATGCTTATGGAAAGTCAGGAAAATTAGACGAACTCTTTGAGATGTACAAAGAGATGTCTTCCCATGAGTGCAATAAACCAAACACAATCACTCACAACATTGTCATATCCGGGCTGGTGAAAGCTGGGAGTGTAGACGAGGCTCTTGATTTATACTATGACCTTATCAGCGATGGCGACTTCTCTCCATCTGCTTGCACGTACGGTCCTCTCATCGATGGCCTTTCCAAGTCGGGAAGATTGTACGAAGCGAAACAACTCTTTGAAGGAATGTTGGACTACGGATGCAAGCCGAACTGTGCTATCTACAACATTCTCATCAATGGGTTTGGCAAAGCGGGAGAGGCTGATGCAGCTTGCAGCTTGTTCAGAAGTGATGTAGATAGATATTTGGAAATATTCCAAATATCTTATCATTGATTTTATTAATTAATTTAGATAATTATCTTAATGTTTTAGGGTTTTATGGTTTTTTTATATATAGCCGTCTAGGCTTAACATTGTATTCAGTTTATGAGTTTTGATTTGATTAATAAAAGTTAAGAGTTTTCTCTTTGTTGTTCCTTGTTTTCG